>NC_056729.1:1243533188-1243570688 GCF_019279795.1 Protopterus annectens
ACTATTACTGGGGCCTGAAGCTACAGACTAACAGAAATGCAATGCTATGCTTCATTCATATCCTTTTTATGACAGTAAAAATAACGGGACATGGCCTAAACTGATCGAAACATATTTCTTCCAAGTTAACCTCTGGGAATGACAGTAAGAGCAGCGTCAAGCTGCATCAGTGATGAGAAATCAGCTGTTGTTTTATTTTGTCTGACATTTCATTTTACTTACAGCACATCGTATATGTTCAGAATAGTTCTTTTTGTGTGATGGATATAAATAAGTTGACAGTTGTCTGGCTAGACAGACTGGCTGGATCTACACTAATATCTGTCAAGACTCTTCATTGATTTGATTACATTACATTGTATAAACTGTATTATTTATATTTATGTATATCTTAACATATTTTGAGTCCATGACCATGATGAGTAGGTAGATTAAAGTATGAAAAAATAAAAAAAGTAATCACTTGATTCTATTAACATCTCTACTGACAAATTCAATAATCTCTTTACTGACAAAGATTTAGATTTTTTTGATGGTATGACGTACCACTGAAGACTATGCATAAATGTGTTAGAGTCAGTTACAAATATCTGAATATTTTCTTTTAAGAAGCTATAGATTAGTCAGGCAAATGCTGGGCATCTTCATTGGCTGTCGCCTGGTTTGTTTTGAAAGTTAACATCATAATTCTCTTTCTCCTGCAATGGAGAAGACTCTAAAAAGCAAGATATATAACATTGTATCATGGGAGAAAATGATGCTTATGATAACAAGAAGTGGCCATAAAATCCCAAGCCCCAAATACTAGCTAATCACTGAAGGAACAGAGAGATTGCGATTAATGAGTTAGACATTGTAATATAAATGACCATGTGTGGTTAGTTACCCATAGTTCCACTTGGATGCAAGAGTCACACGCTGCCATCTTAAATAGAATGGTTGCTAACTCACCAGCTCCTGCATACTTGCCTTGGCAGTTATGCTGCTAGTGTCTATGAATGATTTAAACTGCCGAAATGTCTTGAAAAGTCATAGTTTTGTAGCAGGATTATGGTTTTCACCACTGCAGTAAGGTTTAGGCAGTTTCAGGAGTTCCAATGTGTTGTTGCAAAAAATGCAATTGGGGGTCACTTTTTGGCAATTTTAACTCTTTAGCCTTCCAGAATAAGAGGTTTAAGATTCATACACTGCAAGGATGCCATTTTCAAGAAGCATTTTTCACTTTTTGAGCAACCTTTGAAACACACACTCAAATCTAATGGGAAGTATCCTAAATTTTGCCATTTGTTTCCATTGATATAAGCCCATTAAAACTTCTGTTTTGGGACAGTACTCAGCCTGCTAATGAGAAGTATTTGATACTGAGCTGTTCATCTAATTAAGCAGAACAAATCTTAAAAAAAATAAATACCATTATTCATGTTTGAATCTGCTCAATTTTCATTCCAAATGAACTTTCCATTGTTCTTTCATGTGCAGTGAGCCATCAAAGAGTTCCTTCAAAGCATTCATTAACTATTTTCAAGAAATAGTAATTAAAGATTAATTGCAGTCTCAGTTCTTCAAATCACATCATCAACATCATTGTTTCTTCAAGATAACTTGGCAGAAAGTTAGAAGTGTGTGCAAAAGAGTTACCTATTTTCGAATTTCACAGCTTCCAACTAACATTTAGCTTCATGCAAAACAACCTTGCTCACTCCCATAATGCTTTGCACTATATCCATTCATGCTCAGACTCCTCCCAGCAGTAACTATCCATTATTGTATATTTCATTTTTGATTTTTCCCAAATTAAACCCTCACTACTTCCTATCTTAACTACATCTTCATAATTGTACCCTCTACTTCTTACATTTCAGAAACATAAAGGAAGATACAAGGACAACCTGTTTCTTCCTTCATAGAAAATGCTTCCTTCCTATCTACCCTCTACCAGCTTTCAGATTCCAGCACCACTAAATATCCTACAGCCTTACAACTTCTTGTTGCCTTCTTGATTTCTACTTCCCTACAACCTGCTATCAATACATCAGTAAAATGGAGATCCCTTTACTTAATCATACTACTCCTCAGATTATCCTCTATTTTTCTCCTGCTACTAAACCATTTCTCATCCTAACATGACTCAATAATAGCTCTCAACATCTCATCATCTCTGTCCTGACCTTCTGTCCATTTTTCCTCCCTAAACTCTATACACATCGCACCAGACCTGTTTAATGACACCCTCACCGTTTCTCCCAAATATAGATTGATTAACTATATTTCAACTCAAATCAACATAAAATTAAGTGGAAAAATACTCTCCAAAAACAAGAATCAATAGTACCCCAATCAGCTAAGATCATCCTAGGAGGAGACATTCACTCTAATCTTGGCCCCACCTATCACAAACAACATCAAGACAATTCCCTTCCACACACTACTCTAACCCCCACAACAGTCTACCCCCTACCCTGGTAATCTAACTTTTGTGCAAGCATAAGACAAAAAAAACTACTGAACTACATGCCTGTATTACTCAACCCAAGCCTGATTTTCTCAGTATAACTGAAACCTGGCTTAAAACTGGTACAAACAAATCCAAAATTACACACCCTGCTATATCATCTGTAATAACCGCATAAAGAGAAAATGGTGGTAGTATTACTCTAATATTACCCTACAGCAAACAATAACAAAATTCAATTCAGCATAGCTTCTTGTTGCTTTCCTGAAAATAAACCAATATAAACAAATGTGTATTACTGTCCTTTACATCCCTCTTGGTGACAATACAGCTACATTGGAAGATATCCTACACTGGATATCCATAACAATTCTACATAAAAAAATCTACTAGGTGATGTCAGTATCAGTTGGTTGTGCATACCCTCTAACTCCCCTACATCTAGCATGAACAAGTTTTTATTAGACTGGATCCTAGTATCAGATGCAAATTCACCACCACAGGTACAATGTCTGACTCTCTCAGTGACCATCTCACAGTCTATACAGCCAGACATTCCCTAAACGACTTGGAGAAATTAAAAAAAAAAAAAAACAGACATCTGACACATCCACTCAAAAAGCATGTTTATAAAATAACATGAAAATGTTTATTACTGCTCTATCATCTATTGACCGGAATATCCTAAAAATGCTCCCTTTAGAAGATGCTGTAAATTAATAAAATACAACTTTCTTAAATATCCTAAATAGCCATGCACCCCTAGAAGGAACAGACTAAAAACAAATAATGCAGTGTGGCTATCCAAAAAAGAGTAGAACACTAATGCAGGACAGAGAACAAGCACGGACGGAATGGCAGAAATATAAAACACCACAGTATCTCTAAATCTTCAGAATGCTCCACAAACATATTAAAAAGCAAATAAATAAACAAAATATACTATAACAAGTTTCAGAGCAATAGTAAACCCAACACTAAAAAAATCTGGTCAGCCACTAAAGAAATCTTACATGCCAGACAAAAATTCAACCCTAACCCCTCTTCCAATAACTCATCACTCAAAACTGCAATAGAATTCAGCTCTTATTTCATTGATAGTATAGTGCCACTATCCAAGGATTCCCTAACGTCTAATCCCAACATTGACCAAAAACTACACGTCACCCTATCCATTTCCTCCTTCAAACTTGTGCCGATATTCTATATAAAACTGCTCGTAAACAAACTCAAGCCATGCTGTACTACAGCTGATTATCTTCCAAGTGAGTACCCTAAAATAGCAGCCGATAGCTTTGCCTGTCCTGTCTCAAACCTTATAAATAGGCCAATCCAGGAATCCCTTTGTCCTTCTTTCTAGAAAAGAAATCTCATATTATCCCTCTACACAAAGGAGGAAATTCAACAGACATCACTAACTTTAGACATAACAGTCTTATCCTCCCTCTCCAAAAATACTTGAAAATATATATTCAAAAACAATTGCTAAACTAACTCCTGCAGGAAGTGTTCCTATCCCCCATACATTTCTCCTATTGTACGAACAATCTACTTCTAACTTTTAAAGATACTGTCAATAAAGCTAGAGATAGCAGTAAACTAGTGCCTCATTACTTGTAGCCTTGTATAAAGCTTTCATCACAATTCTTCATTGCAAACTTCTACTTCAAATGTTTTCACTATGTTCTTCTCAGGATTCTTAGCTCACCCTTCTATGGTTCAAAAGCTACTTGTCCAATAGGTATTAGTTAAAAAAGTGGCAGTCCACCCTCTATCCATACTTCCTGTCACCACTGGTGTACCACAAGGCTGTATCCTTGGTCCCATTCTCTTCAACATTCTCAACAACACTCTCCACACATCCAAAAAACAGACCTGTCTATTACAATCTGCAGATGACTCCACACATATATGCATATCAGACAATGTGTCACATCTCCAAAAAAATACTGAGAAAGCTTTAAGTCATTTTCAGCTCAAAAAATATATATATATATTTCCTCAAATACTTCTCTCATGAAAAAAAACAGAATTTAAAATCCTCTCTTTTAATAATACAACCATTGAAATCACTTGCCAAAACAAATTATTAGGGATGAAAATGGATCATAATGTGAAATTCAACCCGCATATACAAAACTGCGTAAAAAAATCACCAAAACCTAGGGATGCATTACAGAACCAAAAAACTTTCTCATCAAATGCAACTAAAACTGCACTTGCCACTACTTAATTCCTCCCTTCACTACTTTATGGTGCTCCATCCTTACTCACCTCCAGGCATCCAAAAAAGCAAAAGTTGAACAATGCTATAATAAAGTGTCACAATTTGTAGCAATTAGCCCTTTCAGAACCCACCACAGTATAGGAACATTAGCGGAGATAATGCTAGGTTCAAATGTAGACTAATAATGCTTTCTCCACTAAGGGTTGGCATAATGGTTAAGTTGTTTGCTCACAGGCACAAAGTACAGGGTTGGTTTTCACCTTTGAATGGAATTTGGCTAGGCTTAAAATATTTTGCAAGGTCAGCTAGCCTAATACTTAACTAGGAACTAGGAACCATAAAAAGGCCTAAATTTGATTAGAGTTAACCCATCGACTAACATATATACAGCTTCTTACCACCAATAAAATTATCCAGCATCCATCTGCTTGTGCAGCACCAAATACCATTCTACTCAATTATGTTCCCACTCGGTAATTATGATCCAAAGACTAAACACGCCTCTGTCTGCAAACCTATTAAATCTGCTAGCCATGGTCTGTACTTATAGGTTCATACTAGGCTAACTGCCCTTGTGGGCCATTTAAGCCTAGCCACTTACCTCGTGTAAGAATCAAACCCTGCACCTTGTGTCTGTAAGGTAAACACCTTCACCATTATACCAACCTTCCACCCTTGCACCATGTCAGTACGGCCTGGAACTCCTTATCTGCATCTATCAGATCAAAACCCTCCCTCCAGTCCTTTAAAACCATTCTGAAAGACTTTCTGCCCAAATCTGTCAAGTTTCTTGCTTAAACCCAGAAATAAATATATATCGCTAAATATGAACAAGTACCTATTCATACCTTACACCCCCTTACTCCCCCTACTCACTCACTTCCTTACTTCAATCAGTATCTTTACCCTGACTCTCTATCTAACTACGGCATAACCCTGTTTTTTTTTCTCACACTTCATATTGTAATTTCTCTTTGTATTATACTAACTTACCTTTACTTTCTGTAACCTGGCTAAAATTTCTCTAAATATTAAATCATTGTCATATAAGTTGTATCTATTCTTAACCAATGTTTTCACATTATGGTTAATTTGGTATAATTGTTTAAACTGTACATTTTTTTATTGTTTTTATATTGTATTATTTTTGAAGATTGTAAAAGTATTGTTCTTAAAATATATTTGTAGTACTTTGGAACGTTTCTCCCTAGGCCTCCATTGAAAGTGGGCAATTACCTAGCTCAACTTTCCAGGTAATCAAATGTCAGTAAAGAGATAAATAAATAATAACTTTACTCTGAGTTTGAATATGGTAAAGAATAATTTTCTACATGTGTTAAGTGATGATGCAATTAAGGTACTTCATATTTTTAATAAACAAACAAAATAACTAGATTAAAAAGTTTATCAATTATACGATTAATACATTGTCCAATACTTACAAAACACTAATTTCTTTTTTGTGAGGTAGTTCTTTATTATTATGTTCAATGTGTTAATTGTTTAATTGATTTGCTGTTTTTATTATAGAAGCATTTACTCCCAAAGTGACTTCTATTCGAGGCATTAGGAACATTAAGTAGACTTACTGGTTATATTGTCATTTTTGGTTTATTCTTTATCAAAAAGTTACATGATATTATTTAATGCTTTTTAGCTTAACTGAAGAGCAATTATCTAACTTAGATGTTATAAAGCTTAATTTTCAGTAATAGTGTGGGCCTAAAAAGAACTTGCTGTATACATGGCCTTTGTTTACCAGCAGAAATCAGGGTTTACAACAATTTGTTGATGCGTGTGTCTGACTTAATGCCCAGAGTAACTGACTGTAAAGCTGTCAGCTTGCACAGTTCATTAATGAGAACTAGGATCAGATGCGGTAAAATAGAAGACAGAGCGAGAGGCAAGCTCCTGTATGACAGGCCTGTGAATGTGTGTAGAATGACATTGCCATACATCCTCGATCTGTACAATCTCAGTAATCAGTTTCTCACTCTATCTAGAGCAAAACAATGATTGCCTAAGATGACAAATGTGCTGTTTTGTGGACTTTCTCTTCTCCTCAATGCTGTGGAAACATGAAGTTAGTATATATAGGTTTAAGGATTGTGAGGGGCTTGTTTACCATGTGGAGGGTGCTTATTTTAAGCTGTCACATGACTTTTTTATGTAACAGACAGCTTTCAAGCTTTTGAAGCAAGAACATGCAATTTATAGCTTAGGTGTCAAGATTTCATAATAGCAGTACATGACCAAATACTCTGCCGACAGTCTTTTCTTTTTCATCAGTACCTACCTCCTATATAAAACAACTTCTACTGAAAGTTAAGCCTGCAAAACTAGCAGCTGACAATCTCCCATTGGAATACCTAAAATTAGCAGCAGAAGCCCTAGCTTATCCAGTCTCTACCTTAATTAACCGGTCTTTATCAGAAAGCTATGTCTCCACACTGTGGAAGATATCCCACATCATTCCCTTCCATAAAGGTGGCTCCTCCACTGAACTTTCCAATTACCGCACCATAGCAATCCTTTCTCCACTTTCCAAGATACTTGAGAAATGCATCCGTTCTCAAATCTTAACACTACCTCTTAGGTAATAACCTCCTCTCTAGTACCCAGTATGGATTCCGGCTATACCATAACACTACTATCGCCTTGCTCTCTTTCACTAACGCTATCTTTCATCATAAAAATAATGGCCTGTTGTCATCTGCTATATTTCTGGGTCTATACAAGGCTTTTGACATGGTCTCACACAAACAATTAATCTCTGTTCTCGCTAACTTATCCTTTTCTCAATCAGCTACTGATTGGTTTCACAGCTATCTAACTAGCTGGCAACAATCAGTTGTCTGGCATAATGACGTATCTCCTCGACTTCCTGTAACACTCGGTGTTCCCCAAGGCTCCATCCTTGGTCCCCTACTGTTCTCACTCTTCACCAATGACCTATTCACAGCCACCATGCATGCTTCTCTTATACAGTATGCAGATGACTCCACCCTCATCTGCTCAGGCACAGCTATACCAGAACTTCACAAGATCACATGGGAAGACTTTTCATCTGTAGAAAACTGGCTATCTAATGCCCAGTTATTACTCATCCCGAGCAAGACTAAACTCCGTATCTTCCAACCCACTCAATCTAACCAAGTTATCCCCCACTTTAATATTCTAGCCAAAGACAATACCATTATCTCCCCAGCAGAACACACCAAACTACTTGGTATTGAAATTGATTATAATTTCATATTTGACACATTTCTCTTACCATAAAAAAAGTACACAAACAACTAGGGGGATTGTATAGAAACAAACAATTCCTCACCAAGACAGCCAGAATTTCTGCTGCCAATTCCCACCTAATCTCCACTTTACTTTATGCCTCTCCTAGACTTACCTACCTTAGACAAACAGGCCTAAACTAGCTCAAGGCTTGCTACAATAAAATTGCTAATTTTGCCACTGGTGCATCTTATCGCAGCCACCACTGTATCTCACTTTGAGAACTTGACTGACTCAAACTCCCTCAACATCTTCATCTCAATTACCTCTCTCTCACACACAGGTTAGTAAACTATCATCTTAAAGTCCCATCCCTTCAAAACCTTCTCCACCCCTACTGCTCCACTAGACCATTACGGTTCAGCAGCAAAAATCGACTTCCAGTGACCAAAGCCAAGAACTCAACTGAAGAAGCACTATTCTCTTGCATCATATCCAAAATATGGAACAATATCCCTCCCTCTATAACCACAATACCGTCTTGCAGTCTCTTCAGATCGCACTAAAAACTCACTTAAAAAGTCTCTGGTTATGCCCATGCAGCAGTCCTGACTTGTGATCCTCCTTTTTCCCTCCCTTGCCTCTCCCCTCCCATTGCCACCCTGCCTCACACCATCTGATCATTCCATTCATTCCTCTGCAGGTTCTGGCTTTCCCTTTCTTCCCCTACTCTCCTCACTCTATCCTCACTCTATCTCTCCAACCTGTTATAACATGCTTAACTACCTCACTTCATCCAGCTGACTTACACCTGGCTTCCTCTCACTGTCACATCTACTACCCACTCAGTCTCCTCTCTTACTCCTCTAGCTTCCCCTTCCATCCCCCTTAGCCCATTAAGCTTGTTCCACCCTCATGTGGAGCATCTGCTCTATATCTGTGGAGTCTATTGCAGTATTTGTATGTAAGATAAAGGTTTGTGAGTTTAAAACAGCATCTGTTTGGTATTATACTATCTGTATATACATCCTACCTTTCTTCCTAGCCTCTAGCTAGATATTGGTATATCTGTTCATTACCATGTTTCATATTGTATGTATATTTAATGTTTGCTGCAGTATATACTATTTGCTATTGTATTTATATTTATTTTTTCTTCATGTACTCTGCTGCTCATTTATTGTTTTGTGGAGCTTTTCTCCCCGGGCATTAGCTGAAAAAGGACCGGTGTCTAATCGGAAGTTATATACCAAATCTGAATGAAATATCATTACTGAGAGCTCATATATCAATGTTGTTTTTGGTGCTTATTTGTTTCTGATAGTCTCTTTTGTTCTGTTTGCCCAATTTGCAAATCCACAGTTTTGATTCAAAGTTTCTACCTTTATTACTATGTAGTTGTACTTTTTGCTGAATGTCATACTCCGTTATTTTCCACTATGGCATGAATGTTTTGTACTTATGTATTTCATATTCATATTGTTGTAATGTAACTTTGCTTTTGTTATTGTTATTTTTATTTTATCATTTGTTGGGGAGCTTTTCTCCTCAGGTCTCCACTGAAAATGGGCCTTCAGCCCAGTGGCTAAGCTGGTTGACAAGAGACAAACAAACAAACAAACCAACAAACAAACAAATAAATGTAATCTACCAGGCTTGAAAAATTCTCTGTGTTTAACTTAAATGGTTTGGTTAATCTATACTTTATTTTTAAAATGAGTGAGCACAATATACTATTTCAAGTCATGCCAGTTTAGCAAACTAGTATTGTTAGAAGGTCCACATGTGAATTGATTGGCATGGTACAGTGATTTCACAGTGTGCAGCTTTAGGATCAGTACACTAGGGGGTGCAGTGCAGTCTGAGACAGTGATTCACACAGTCCGAGAGACAGTTATTCACACAGTCACAAACATAATGTTTTGCACACTTAGATCAATGAAGTAAATGCTTTCAGAAGCAGCAATTCATACTTTCATGTATTTCCAAAACTTAAGCTTCAGCAACAGAGTACAGTGTGCAGTAACATAGGCTAGTTAAGCACAAACAGAAAAAAAACAAATGTAAATTCTTCCGTTAACCTTCTTAATCAGTATGCTGATTTATTCACAGGTGTAATTTGCATACCAGGACAGTATAGGATAAAGCTCAGTCTGGAGATGCCACCTGTTAGGCCCTCACCAGGGAAAGTGGCATGAAGGCAAAGAATCACCAGATAACTGCAGAGTAAGGAAGACTTAGGAGCAATAACCAAATGGGTCTCACATCATGGGTCAATAGCTTAGTGACTTTAGTAAAACCTGATAAGAGTAGGAGCTGAACTGAACCATAAACCTGAATAATGCAATACCGAAAGAGCACTATCTCCTAAAAACTGTAGACGAAGTAGATTCCCTTATACCAAAGGCACCAATTTTTCAGTCTCTGATGCCAACCAAGGATTTTTACAGATTAAACTACATCAGAATAGTTTGAGAAATTACTTTTGGTATTGTACGTGCTCCAGAAGTATTTCAACAAGAAGTGGCCCAAATTAGTGAAAGTCTACAGGAAGTTGGTAACATTACTAAGACCATTTGGACTGGGTGAAACAGATGAATAACACAGAGCAAGATTCAATTACTGGATAGCTGCAAACCAGTAACTTGAAGCCTAGCAAACAGTTATGTCAAATTTGTCAAATTTGTTTTAACAGCATTAAATAAATTCTGCATTTATTCATTTATTTATTTTGTTTATGGGGGTAGAGCACTGATCAAAAATTGATAAATTTCAGGCCCAGCTTGGATTGTAATCACACAGAAATTAGCAGAGTTATTCTTAGCCAACAAGGATTATAAATGGCCACAACAAATAAAAGTTAGCCAAGACCATTATAGTGGTACAAAATTCACACACATTTATTTAATACAGTCATATTATAAACAGAGAAGATTGGAATGTCAGTGTGAGCAAGGTACAGAATGTAACAACAGAGGGACAGGTTTAAGAGGTTAGGAGAGTAATAGGACTTAGGACTATGTATATATTTATGAGAAGTAGTTTTACCTTAGTGAGGTGGTTAAACACATGCAAATATGAATACTGTAAATTTAGAGAAATGTGCAACCCCCAGACCAATGTTACATTAGAGATCTCTGATCAGTACTAGCAAAAAACTACGTTCCCTCTTAAAATCATCCAAGGCCAGCTTTGAGAGAAAAATTGCACAAGACACTAAAGATAATCATAAGGCTTTCAGCAATTACATTCTGCTAGCCGAGCACACTCAAGCAAATCTGCAGTCTGCGGCTACCACTCCATCTATACAGTAGCACACTCAAGCAAATCTGCAGTCTGCGGCTACCACTCCATCTATACAGTGTAAGAAGGAATCAGTATTGCAAACTAAACAAGGATATACATTTTGAGCCTCAAGAGCAGGAGCACACTCAAGCAAATCTGCAGTCTGCGGCTACCACTCCATCTATACAGTGTAAGAAGGAATCAGTATTGCAAACTAAACAAGGATATATATTTTGAGCCTCAAGAGCAGGAGCACACTCAAGCAAATCTGCAGTCTGCGGCTACCACTCCATCTATACAGTAGCACACTCAAGCAAATCTGCAGTCTGCTACCACTCCATCTATACAGTAGCACACTCAAGCAAATCTGCAGTCTGCGGCTACCACTCCATCTATACAGTGTAAGGAGGAATCAGTATTGCAAACTAAACAAGGATATACATTTTGAGCCTCAAGAGCAGGAGCACACTCAAGCAAATCTGCAGTCTGCGGCTACCACTCCATCTATACAGTGTAAGAAGGAATCAGTATTGCAAACTAAACAAGGATATACATTTTGAGCCTCAAGAGCAGGAGCACACTCAAGCAAATCTGCAGTCTGGCTACCACTCCATCTATACAGTGTAAGAAGGAATCAGTATTGCAAACTAAACAAGGATATACATTTTGAGCCTCAAGAGCAGGAGCACACTCAAGCAAATCTGCAGTCTGCGTCTACCACTCCATCTATACAGTGTAAGAAGGAATCAGTATTGCAAACTAAACAAGGATATACATTTTGAGCCTCAAGAGCAGGGTCAGTCCACCCAGGCATTCTACTTGTATGTTTTATGAGAGTGAAGCTATTACATTAGCAGTATTTCTTAGTAGTTCTCAGCTTGCTAATAAAACTGACTGTTGTAGCCTTGTGTCCTCTCCCCCCGATAGTACAGTAATCCTAACTGTCCAATAGACAGTATAGATTTAATTCACATCCCTGTGACTAAATTAAATTAACCATCAAGCAGCCCTCTCAGTTCTTTCTGCCTTAGTTTGTATCACTTGGAGGATCACCTGCTTATTTGCATCTCTATCATTGCTAATGTATCTCCCTACTCTAATCGGTGCACAAACTGGTTACTAATCAGCAAGTCAATGTAAAGACACACTCCCAACCTTAATAAACTTTGCTGTCTCTTCTCTCCTTCACTTTACAGGTAGTTTGAATTATTACTTACCCTCACTGAGGCCTTCACTGATTTCCACTGATTGCCTCTCTGGTTTCTTTGCATTCCACCTGGTTTACACCCCTTGTGCTATCTCCCTCCCCCAATACAAAGTCTATATTAGAATCCTGCTGAGCATGGAGCCATCTTTAAATTTCTAGTCTCTCACCAGGACACAAGTGCTTTCAGCAATTACATTCTGCTAGCCAGTAAGCCATTAGACCTCAGGAATTTGTTTTAAAAGTGTTCAGATTTGTAAAGTAATACTTACTTTTTCCTCTTGCCTTGGTTGGCTCTGGCTCTGCCCCGCTCCATTCGCCCTCGCTAACACTCGGGCTCTCTCCGCTCCCCTGCCCTGCCCCCTATTTCCTCCCGCCCCCACTACCTCTACATTTATAGTAATCATAGCCACACCCACAGCTCACCCTCACATCACCTCCACCAATCACAGCTCCTCAAGTCATATCACATTAAACCACACCAATTTGCTCCACACAAAATACTCCCAATCACTCTCATTCCCACTAGGCATTTTTTGCATCACCCACATTACTTCCCCATCCACATATAGTGCAACCCTATAATTCCTATTCAGACCCCCCCACCTAGAAACAACATAAACTTTATAACTATGACTATCACACAACTAAATCTAGTCTGTCTTCTCATAATTCTTTACAACAACACAAGTTATCACTCTAGCAATATCCCTAAACTTAGTAGCACAACACTGCATTATGCACTCTCATACACAGACACCACACATTATAATAATATCTGCCCGCACTTATTCAAGAATTACATAACGGACCAATTCAGAACTAAGCACATATGCTCTCATTCCTACTCCAAAAAAACACAATACTTTCTCACACTCCTCACCAAACTCCAACATCTGTATAACCAGTTTAACTCCAGGCTCACCATAAGTGAGGATATCCACCCCAACCCAGGCCCAAATCCATCCTGTCCAACACAAACTGCTCAAACACAAATGTCAGAACATAACACCCCCACTTTCTTCATCCCTGGGCAAATCAACAACAGCAGCAAAACCAACCATCTTTTAATGCTAAATATTAATATTAGAAGTATCAAAAATAAAATACCTGAACTCCAGGCCACAATAGCACACTACTCCCCAGACATAGTTGCTTTAACAGAAACCTGGCTAAATAAAAACATAGCTAACTCAGAAGTTCTCCCTACCGGCTACAATATCATTAGACAAGACAGACCACTTCGTAAAGGGGGTGAAACTGCCTTACTCTACAAGTCCAACTTAACTGTCCGTCAATTACCAAACTCCTACCCCTCCCCCAATAATTGGGACATACTTATCTCACAACATCAACTTCACCCTAAAAAGGTCATCACCATAATTGTGATCTATATTCCACCTGGTAATACACCTGCTAGCCTTGAAGACTTCTTATCCTGGTGTTCTTCCACATATTCACAAGAAACCCTTATTCTGGGGGACTTCAACCTAGATTGGTTCACCTGTATATCAGAACCACCAAGTAATCTAATAAATCTCCATGGCTACCAGCAGCTAGTCCAAATTCCAACTAGGTGTGATAAAAAATCTAAAAGGGAATCCATCATTGACTGGGTCCTAACTAGCAACCCCACATTGTACCCTCACACAGGCAGTCTCCCAGACACCTTAAGTGACCACAACATAATATACTTTATATGTAGTAGAACAAGCATATGCAAAACTACTAACTATATATCCACTAGAAACACAAAAAATTCTCTCCTGAGGTCCTCAGCACTTTACTGTGTAACTGTGACTGGACCCCCCTAAAAACCCTCCCACTTGACCAGGCTGTAGCACATTTCAACAAAACATTTCTACAACACCTAGACACTGTTGCTCCATTGCGCAAAATCAAGGTTAGAACCTCTACAAACCCATGGCTCAGTAAAGAAACCAAACAAATCCTCAAGTCCAGAGACACTGCCTGGTGTTACTATCAAACAAACAAAGAAACACAAAGCCTAACTAAGTACCAAGAACTGCGCAACCGTGCAAAAAAATGCATTAGGCTGGACAAAAAATCCTACTACACAACATTACAAACTAAATACCAACACAACCCGCAAAAATTTTGGCAAAATGTAAACCAGCTACTAAAATCCACCCAAAAGGCTACCCCCAAACCAACCACCCCTGACACTAAAGTTCCCATCAAAACACAATACAACTCCCACTTTGTGAACTTAATTCTATCCTTAGTATCACAGGACAGTTCCTTCCTCACTATCCCCCCCCCCCAACACAAATAACACTAATACAAGCTTTACCCTCGAAACAGTTTCCACCACTTCAATCAAACGCATGCTCTCCAAACTAAAAACCTCATCAACAGCAGCCGACCTACTCCCCAGCTATTTCTTGAAACTTACAGCAGATGCTATTGCTATCCCAGTCTCCACTCTCATAAACAGATCAATTCTTGAAAACTATGTGCCCAAACTCTGGAAAATATCCTATGTTACACCCATACATAAAGGTGGGACCTCCACTGAACTTAATAACTACAGACCCATTGCTTTACTCTCCCCCCTGGCCAAAATCCTAGAAAAATGCATCCATACCCAGATGCTAAACTATCTCCTAGACTGCAACATCCTGTCACCTACTCAGCATGGTTTCAGACCTGCCCATAGTACCACTACAGCTCTCCTCTGCTTCACAGACACAGTAAACCGTCTCAAAAATGAAGGCCTGCAAGTGTCAACTCTTTTTTTGGATATGTCCAAAGCATTTGACACAGTCTCGCACCAAATCCTGCTAAACAAACTAAACTAATATCATCCCATACTAAAGGGGTGGCGTAAGCCACAAAACTATGGGCTAGGCTTGTAAATGCCCTCGGGCAGATAGCCTAGTATGAACCTATGAACCTATGAATCTATCTAATTCCACTCTTACCTGGTTCCAAAGCTACTTAACTGACAGGTACCAAGCTGTGAAATGGGAAAATTCTCTCTCTCCTCAGCTGCCCATAACTATAGGAGTCCCACAGGGTTCTATCTTAGGACCACTACTATTCACAGTCTTCACAAATGACCTCCACACCTCCACACAGCATGCATCTATAATTCAGTATGCAGATGACACTACCTTAATCTGTGCTGCACAAAACATTTCCCACCCTCCTGCAAACAACTCAACTAGCATTCTCTGACGTTGAAAACTACCTTACCAAAGCCCAATTTATCCTCAATCCAAAGAAAACTCAGCTTATGATTATAACCAGTTCTAACAAAAACACTAACAGTCAATTCACTATCTACTCCACAAATGCTACTCCAATTGCTCCAGTGGCACAGGCTAAGCTATTGGGAATAACCATAGACTCCCACCTAAAATTTGATAGTCATCTGAACTTAACTATTAAAAAAGTACATGCCAAACTGGGGTCACTCTACCGTATCAAACCATTTCTTACCAACAACACAAGATCAGCCATTGCTCGCTCCCAATTTCTATCCACCCTACTCTATGCATCTCCCATTCTGACTAATCTCAACAAAACTGAACTAAGCAAAATGGAAGCTTGCTATAACAGAATTGCCCGTTTTGCTGCAAATTGCTCATATAGAACTCATCACTGTACTGCTTTGAGACAGCTCCACTGGCTTGAACTGCCCAACCTCCTAACCTACAATCAGCTCTGCCTCTGTCATTCTATTTATTACCTCCCCAATAAGTGTCCTGCCCTCAAAAACCTAGTACAACATCACTCAGCCAAAAGGCCTCTTAGATCATCAAGCAAACTACTACTAGAAGTCACCAACAGCTACAATAGCTTTGGAGATGCACTATATAGTAGTTCGGTGGCTAAAAAGTGGAACTCTGTCCCTACTAGCATTCAAAACACATCATCCAAAGCCTCCTTTAAAGACCTCATCAGGCAACATCTCAAGCAAAGTTGGCAGTGCCATGATTGCTCCCCAGGCTAGTGAAAGCGGATAACATATGCATACTAAATCTAGAGCAATTGATAATAGTTTTCAATCTTACTCACAAACACTGGCTAATCTACAATGTATGTACTGTACCTGTGTACTATGTATGTATTCTACCTACATTCCAAAGTTCAGCTGTACACCACAAATCTATTACTTACCTTTATTTTTAAAATTAATATCTTTTTTGATTGTTCTCTCCACTGTAACTGTTTGTGCCGCATACCACTGTAAAAACATGTCTCTTGTAATTTGTGTGTATACTGATGATGTCTAAATAACTAAATGTGTCTGTAATTTTTCTTTGTGGAGCTTTTCTCCCCGGGCCTCTGCTGAAAAAGGGCCTTTTCGGCTCAGTCAGACACCCCCGGTTAACAAATGTAAAATAAATAAATAAAAAAATAGTTATGTTAGAAACGTGGGTGGCAACTCCCAGATATGCTCAGAGTTAGTCCATAATGACAAAAATACAATGAACCCACAGACATTGCCAACATCCTGGCAGACAGGTTCAGTGCAAACTCCCCCCCCTCCCCTCCAAAAGGACAAATATCTATCCCAGCAGAGTGCTGCCTCCCTGACATCTCAGATGCCCAGGTGAGAGCCGCCCTCTCCAAAGCAAAAAACACAGCATCAATGGGACCAGACGGTGTTCCGGGCTGCGTGCTACATGAACTCCAAGAAGAGCTGAACCCACACATAAGGCTGCTGTTCAATCTCAGCCTTACTACAGGATATGTAACCAAAGAATGGCGTACAGCAACAGTGGTCCCACTCCACAAAGTAGGTGCTTCTACGGACCCTGGAAACTACCACCCCATAAGTCTGACTAGCCTGGTCTGCAAAGCTATGGAAAGGATCATTATGGAACTCATAAACAAAGACATTGGGGACCTACAGACACTGAATCCTACCCAGTTCGGCTTTGTTAAGGGCAGATCCTGCCTCTTGAACCTGGTCGACTTCCTTGAAACAGTCACCAAAGCCATTGATGAGGGTAAGGTAGTTCACACAGCCTACCTGGACCTCGCAAAAGCCTTCGACACAATACCCCACTCGGGCATCATAGACAAGCTCTCCAGCTTAAATATAAACCCCTATGTCATAAGATGGGTTGCAAACTTGCTCAAGGACAGAACCCACATGGTCAGAATTGCTGGAGCCATGTCAGACTCTAAACCAGTCACAAGTGGCATCCCACAGGGCTCAGTCCTGGGACCTCTCTTATTTGGTATATATTTTTCTGAGGTATAGGCTAACTTGGCAGGACTGTGGCTGACCAAGTTCGCAGATGACTGCAAGCTGGGCGCCATAATTGACTCTCCAGCTGACACAAGCATCCTCCAAAAGGGACTCATAGAAACGGATAACTGGTGCCAGAGCCATGGCCTTAAACTAAACGCCAAAAAATGTATAGTCATACCCTTTGGGAAAAACAAAGTGTCCACAAATTACCACATAGGTGGTAATCCATTAAGTATGGAAGAAGTAATTAGGGACCTAGGGACCCAAGTTGATAGTAATCTCTCCTTTGACAATCACATTGCCAAAGTGGTTAGAAAGACCTTCTATATAGCCCATCTTATCATGAAAGGATTCACATCTAGATCAAGGGAGGTCATTGTGCCCCTGTACTCTTCCCTCATCAGGCCCATAATTGAGTACAATGCCCCATTTGGGATGTACCATACCCGACACCTGCAGCAACTAGAAAGACCCCAAAAGTACCTCACAAAGAGGATCAAGGGACTCAAACAAATGCCATATGCTGCTCGGCTAAAGAAACTCCAGCTCTACTCAGTTGCATACCGCCTACTCAGAGGCGATCTATGCCTGACGTACAAAGCCATGTCCAACCCGGAATTAATGGACATGCTCCACCTCAGAAAATCCAAATCCCTTAGAACTACGCGATCGAGAGAATTGAACCTCAGCACAGAAATAAATAGGACATGCTGGAGGGACAGATTCATAACCCAGAGGCTCCCTTCACTCTGGAACAAAATCCCAGTCCATGTTAGGCAGAGCCCCTCACTGACTCTCTTCAAGAGGAATCTTGACGAGTGGATGGGAGATCATAGGTTCACCCCGGGGGTCACTTCTGTGTCACTGCTAGACAGAGCTACAGTAAACTAACCTTAAAAAGGGCACAGTAAACTCATTCCAAGGGGTGACAAAAGCCAAACACACTCTGGCTAGGCTTGTAAATGCCCTAGGGCAGATAGCCTAGTATGAACCTATGAACCTATGAACCTATGAGAGACATTTGTTTTACATAAGAGATCAAAAGCAAGGAGAAACTTTTGCAGCTTATGTTACTGACCTGAGAACTAAAGCTAAAATGTGTATGTTTAGTGACGTGAAAGATGAGTTAATAAAGGACAGGCTCATGTGTGGTATTAATAATGCTGCTGTGAGAAAGATTTTGCTTCATGACAGTAATTTAAATGCTGATGAAAGCTACTGAGATTTGCCAAATACATAAAGTTACAGAAAGGCATACGAATATGCTTGCAAGTTATTAGAGCATGGTTTCAGCAGGCTCCACAGCAAATGTAGACAGCATGGAACATGTTGCAGGCAGAAATACGCCTAAGCATGTGGCAGCTACAACCCCTGTAGGTGTGGCAAGGAAAATCTGCAATCTTTCAGCAAGTTCTAAGACTAGCTCAGTTAAAGGGACATGATCAGTGCTGTACAAGGGTGAATCAGCAAAACCCAAGTTAAGTTTTATTGTTAACTGTCACAATTGTGGTGGCAACCATGTGTCTAATAGAGAAAAGTGCTTAGCGTTTGGTCAGCATTGTCATAAATGTAAAAAATGGAATCATTTTCAAAAATTCTGCAGATCAAGTAAGCCTCATACTGTTATAAAGAAGAGTCATTTGAAAAAGCACATTGATCAAGCTGAACTGCAACAGTCTGCTTTCTATGTAGATGGTGTATCAGTGATTGATGAAAAGATTGATGCAGTAGATTTATTGGCAGAAAATGAAGCATTTTGTACTATTCAGATCAATGGTAAATCTACAGAGCTCAAAGTAGACACTGGTTCAAAGTGTAATGTTATGTCAGCAGACACATTTGCTAAGGTAAGAGCTGGTGAACAACTAAATGTGACCAGTTGTGCGAAACTTGTTGCTTAATGAGGTGAAGAAATTCAAACCAAAAGCTCAGTACTGCTTTCATATTATGTGGCCAAGAGCCGTTATAGCTTATTATTCTATGTAGTTCAAAGACCTGTGTAGTCATTATTAGGTCTCAGAAACAGTTTGTGAAGGAATATGCTTACTTTTACCAATGAAGTTCATCAAATAGGCACATGTCCCAGTTCCAGGTTCACTGACACTATTTTTTCAGAGTACGCTGATGTTTTCGATGTCAAGTTGGGCAAACTTCCAGTTGTGTATTATATGAAGTTAGACCCAGAGATCAATCCAATAGTCATACCTAGAAGAAAAGTCCTGATAGCTATGCAGCATAAATTCAAAGCTCAGTTGGACAAAATGGTGCAACAAGTTGTAGTTTGTCCAGTTACAGAACCTACTGAATGGATATCGTCCATGATAGCAGCTCACAAAAAAGGCTTGGACGAAATCAGAATATACATTGATCCAAGAGATTTGAACAAAGCATTAAAAAGACCACATCATCCCATGTGTACAGTCAAAGAGGTCACAGGTCTAATACCAAATGTGACTGTTTTTCTGTTTTAGATGTAAAAAGTTCATTTTGGCAAGTGATATTTGATCGCAGATCTTCATTACTGACTAAATTCAGTACCCCATTTGGAAGATACAGATTTCTTAGGATGCCATTTGGAATAAATTCTGCAAGTGAAGTCTTCCAGCGTGCAATGGAGCAATTTGTCTCAGGTTATCCTTGTGCCATAATAGTAGATGACTTGTTAGTTGAAGGCAATGGTGAAGCAGAGCATGGCAGAAATCTTAAGAGGCTTCTAGACAGAGCATGTGAAATTAACTTAAAGTTTAACCCTCTAAAGTGCAAATACAAACTAGCAGAAGTTACATATGTAGGTCATTTACCAGCATTGGCTTGAGACCAGACTTGTCCAAGCAAGCAGCCATTCTTGAGATACCAGTGCCAGATAATGTATGAACTGTACAACGTTTTCTTGGCATGGTCAACTATTTTGGCAAATTTATACCAGACTTCAGTGAGTTGACAGTGCCTTCGAGAGAGCTACCATGTAAAAATGTTACAGGGTCATGGTCAGAACATCACCAGAAAACATTTGAAGACTTTATGCATAAAATTGCTACTCCATCCTCTTTAAGATATTATGATGTCAACCAACCAGTAACTCTTTCCTGCGATGCTTCAGAATTTGGTCTTGGCGCAGTTTTTCTTCAAGAGGGTAGACCAGTAGTCTATGCATCTAGAAGACTTACCCAAATTGAAATACAATATGCTCATATTGAGAAATAACTTCTGGCAATGCCATTTGCATGTTCCAAGTTTCATGATTATATCTATGGTTGAGATATCCAGATTGAAACTGATCATCAACCTCTGGTTACTATTTTAAAGAGCTTAAGGCTTGTGACTGGTCACCCCTAAACACCTCCCTCTTGAGGAAGCAGTATCGTATTTTAACTCTAAATTCTTACAAATCCTGGAATACCATGCCCCCACTCGCTCTATTAGAACTAGGAGTAAAACTGCTCCATGGCTCACAAAAGAGACTAAGCAGAAAATCCTATTGAGAAACAAAATCTGGTCCAAATGGAGAACTACTAAAAACCCAACTGATCATCAAAACTTTAAACAGCTGAGAAATGCCACTAAAAAATCAATACTTCTTGACAAAAAAAAAAACGTTTACTTTAAACTCCAGCAAAATCGTCAACAAAACCCACAAAGTGCCTGGTCAGGTATTAATAAACTTCTATACCCAGGTCACTCCAAGACACCAACCCCAGCAGGTTTCTCCCTTAACACTTTCAACAAGATTGCTGATGCTTTCAATACCTTTTTTTCTGAAACCGTCCAATCTCTAGCAAACTCCTTACCACCTGTTAGCACAAGTCTGCCTGCCTCCTTAGCTAGCTTACCTCCTACCTTTCACTTACAACCAGTTCCAACATCCCAAATCTACACCCTACATCAAAAACTTAAACCATGTACACCCTCATCTGATCTGCTACCGGCTGAATACCTACAAATTGCAGCAAAAGTACTGGCCTATCCTATTTCCATCCTAATAAATAGAAACATTACCAAAGGTTCCATCCCATCTCTCTGAAAAATCTCCCACATAATCCCTCTACATAAGGGTGGTAACTCAACCGAAATCTCAAACTTTCACCCCAGAGCCTTACTCTCTCCTTTAGCCATAATCATGGAAAAATGCATCCACCAGCAACTACTTGATCACCTTCTCCAAATTAACCTACTAGCTAACTGTCAGCATGGCTTTAGGCCTTTCCATAGTACGACCACTGCTCTCTTATGCTTTTCTGACTGCATTAACAAAAATCATAATAACAACATGCTTTCCTCTGCTCTCTTTATTGACCTCTCTAAAGCCTTCAATATAATTAATCATCAGTTACTTATAAACATACTCAAATCACTCTCACTAGACACACAGACATTACAATGGTTTAAGTTGTACTTAGAAAATAGACAATAAGCTGTCCTTTGGCATACTAACTTATCCACGCATCTCCCTGTTATCCTTGGTGACCCTCAAGGCTCTATCTTGGGACCTCTTCTTTTCTCTATATTCATTAATGATCTAAATGTAAATCTTCCTCAGGTTACCTGCATACAATATGCAGATGACTCCACATTAATTTGTGCCACCTCTTCTTCAGCTGAACTCCAATCCATCACCTAAAAAGTATTAAACTTAGTAGAAAACTGGTTCCTTCAATGCTGCCTCCTCCTAAACCCCCAAAAAACTAATCTATTGCTATTCACACTAACACTAAAGTCCCCCCCCCACTAGATCTCACAATTTTATCCAACAATGGCACTGTCATATCACCTGACCCAACCACCAAACTCTTAGGCATAATAATTGACCACAACCTTAACTTTGACTCACACATTAACTCAACCATTAAATTAGTAAATGGAAAACTAGGTTCCCTTTACAGGATAAAACCTTTTCTTACTCCTGTAGCCAGAACTACCATTGCCCACACCCATTTGATCTCCACCCTCCTCTATGCCTCCCCCATTTATACTAATCTATCCAAAAGCAACATTAACAAACTGGTAACCTCCTATAACAACATTGCCAGATTTGCCACTGGCTCCCCATTTAGAACCCACCACTGTCAAAACCTCAAACAGCTAGGATGGCCAGAACTGCAAAACCAGCTTCAATTTCAGCAACTTACTATCACCCACAAGATTCTGTATCATCCCAGTAATACTCCAATACTCTATAGCCTTATCACCCCCCTACAAAAATCTTACAACCCTTCATTCAGCAGATAAATTACTAGTAACCATCCATAAGTCTCACAACAAAGCAGGTGATTCTCTTTTCTCCAACACTGTGGGGAAAACCTGGAACAGGCTTCCCAGCAATCTATCCTCACGTTCCTGATTACAACTTTTCAAAAAACAACTAAAAATACTCCTTAAAACACAATGGCTATGCCCACGTCCTCACCTCTCACTCTTGCTGCTTCTCTCTATACCTTCCTCCCAAATCTCATATAGCGGGATTACTCAGCTTCCTTAATTCTGACTCTAGCCTATGCTCTCTAAAATCTACCTCTGAGTCTTAACTGTAAAACAAGCATTCTACTGTGAGCACGTTTCCTCTATGTATATTAACTACTTTTTTTCACTTTGCCTGCAGAATTTTGAAATAACCTTAAACATGAGTTTGAACTTTGATATTTCTTCTTAGCCTTCAACGTGATGAATGTCAAACCCTCTACTCTGTAAATATGTATCTAGTAGTAGTGTACTGTGTTCTAAACTTTGTAGTCAAGTTATTGATGCTAAACATCCATGTATTTTTATTAGCTTAATGGAGCTTATCTCCCCAGGCCTCTGCTGAAATTGGACATGTATCCAGTTGGACTAGCCCGGTCAACAAATGTAAAACAAAAATAAATAAAATAAAACAAAAAATAAAGAAGCCTATGCAGCAATATTGCAAAGAATGATGCTTAAATTACAAAAGTACAACTTCAAAATGGTCTATACGAAAGGCAAACTTCTTTATCTAGCTGATACCTTATCCAGATCACCCAGAAATTCAAAGAAACAGCTTGACGCAGAAAAGTTTGACTTCAATGTCATGGAAGTATGTAATTTTTCTACCACAAGACTTGATGAGATAAGAGATCATACAAAGACTGATCCAATTTTGCTAAAGTTCAGCCATTACATCAATGTTGGATGGCCATCGAACAAATCTAGTGCACCACCTGAAGTGCAACCCTACTTTCCTTACAGAGATGACATGTTGATGGAAGATGGCATTATTTGGTAGATTCTATTTCAAACTGGTTTAAGATCAATTTACTACCTAACCTAACATCCACTGCTGTTATTACTAAATTGAAACACCATTTCTCAGTCAACAGGAGTCCACAAAAGCTTATATCTGACAAGGATACCCAATTTACCAGTCAGCTATTTCAGAAATGTGCAAGAGAATGGGATTTTGTACATGTTATTAGTAGTCCAGAGTATCCGCAGTCAAATGGACTAGCTGAATGTGCAGAACAGAGTGCAAAGCAATTACTTGAGATGTCAAAGCACGACTGATGTCTTTTTGAATTTATTGAATCTCAGAAACATACCCCGTGGCAATATACTTAGCTCACCTGCTCAGGGACTTCTGTCTAGGCAAACCAGAACAACATTGCCTATCCGTTCCAGTTTATTGAGGCTTAAAGCTAAAACAAAGCAATCAAAGCCCAATTATTCTGAAAGCATTCCATCCAGAAATCCAGTTACAATAAGTCGAGCAGATTTCTTCATCCATTGAAAGAAGGAGAGACAGTGAGGATACAAACAGCGATAGGTTTTGACCGGATTGGTCAAGCAACAAAAATGTGAAGCACCAAGATCCTATCTTGTAAAATCTAAGGGTGCGGAGTACAGGACGAATCGCAGACATCTACTTCCTGTATCAGAACCGTTATCACAGCAATGTTTCTTCGGCATAGACTCTAAATCTCAGAGTGATTTAGACAGTGGTCCCATTCCAGCACATGTTTTAATTCCCACTACTGTTTCTGATAATGTTCATAATGATCCAAAGGATGAATATTCAGTAGAGACAATCCCAATTGCTAAATCCAATTCCAATTTATATGCCACACAATAAGGTCACATTTCTAATCCCAGTGTAAGATATTCAGCAAATATATATATATATATATATATATATATATATATATATATATATATACACACACACACACACACACACATACACACACACATAGTTTTGTATAACTGCATGATAAAAATTACTTTTACCTATAGCATGTCAGTCAATGTTGTCAATGTCATTTCTCAAAGAGGGAGGATATAGAATAACATATGTGTTGTACTTTTAAGAAGCATTTCTAAGACCTGAACGTGCATATATAAGTAGCAGGCACGTGCTATCTTCAGTGCCATTTTGTGAGTACAGCTAGAGTGTGAACATCTATACATGAGACAACTAGTTTGTATATATGTTTATGTTTGTATATAATAAAGCTGCTTGAATAGAACCCAAAATGTTCATCTACTTCATCCTGACTAGAAGAGCGACAGGTCCTAAAATTATACACATAGCAAAGTAATGCTTTCTAATAGCCTCCATAAAATGTACTTCAGAACTAAAGCATTATCCATTTTTATCCCTAAATCTATTATAACTTTACCACCTTAAGAAGTGAGTTATCCAAAGCAAAAGTGTATTCTAGATTTTCCACACCAAAAGGCACAGGTCTTATTGATATTAAAATTCATGTCATTCAAAATAGCTCAAATATGTAAAGTATCCAGATATTTAAAGATTAGTATTAGACTAACTGCCTTTGTCAGACATTTAAAATGCAGTCAATTAACCCATGAGAAAATCAAACCCTGCATCTTGTGTCTGTAAGATGAACACCTTAACCATTATGCCAACCTCCCAACTCTTATGCCTGAATCACAAACTCATCACCTACATTAGAAATTGTATACCCAATTTTGGCATCATGAGCATATTTATTCAACCATATCTTGCTGTTACTAGGGAAGTTAGTCATATACATACCTTAACAAATAGGACCCAGCACCAAATCCTGCAGTGCACCAAATGTAGTCACCAGTTCCTCAAACTAAATGCAACTCAGCTTTACCCCACATTGCCTCTCTGTCAGCCATTTTTATATCCATCTACACACAGAAACATTTACACAATAATTCTTTAATGTTGATTGTATTTTAAAAACAACTTGATATCCCCATATGGACAATTTAGATTTTGTAATATGTTACCCCGCTTCAAATACATTTGAACAAAACCTCTTATTTAGGCTCTTTTTAAAGACAGAAACATTATATGATAATCTAATGTCCATAGGTAAATTATTCTCAGTAGTGGAAATACAAGTGCTCATGCTGGAATCTAAATTTTGGCAGGCCAGTCAAATGAAATTACTTTGGTAGAAGAATAGTATTTCAAAAAAATTACAAGAATGTCATCATTTTTACACCAAAACAACAAAATTAGGCCCTCTTAGTAACCTACACCTAACTAAAAATACATTTTCTTTAATTTACTTAATATGACTTGGCATTGAAAGCCAATAATCCCTGCCAAGATTCTAGCAACAGATCTTTGTAAACACTCCAACCTCTTAATCTGTATAGAACTGTAGGTATAAAAAGTTAAACAATACTCACTCATGGATCTTACTACAGACTTAATAAAGACGTAATGACTGGTGCTAAAACACATGCTCAGCACAACAGATAGATGTTCAGCAAATTTTAAGTTAACAAAAACAATACACGAATGCTTCACAGACTCTGACTCAGAAAGAGTTTGGTCATCTACACTTCTTGAATATGGTCATAAACCACAGTACTTTCAGCATTCTCTACAACAGTGTTATATGCTTTGCACTTATCACAATCAAACCAGAAATTATCCTCCTTATTACAAATTCTGCTCTCTTTTTTATACTTGTTCAGCACATGCCCTTTCTTCTCACATTAATTACAACTAGTTTTAACACACACAACTTTAAATCCCATAAAAACACTCTTTAGGCTGACCAATATACCTCACTGTTCCCTTATTGACAGCTTCAAGTATAACACTTGATAAATGTTTTACAATATCATCCTCCAATTTCAAAAATACATCCAATTTTCACCCTCCATTACAAACACCCCTTTCATCTTTAACCTTGACAGTACTAAATACAAAATGACACATCTGAAGAAAGCAATTTTTCAAATCATACAGTTCAATCAATCCTTAATTGCACTGAAACCTTTGTCTTTAACCTATTCCCCTGACCAGAAAAAAAATAAAGTAATTTTAAAGGAAAATATCCTTCTTTGACTCACATTAAAACAAAACATTTGCCCATTACAGCCTCAGTCTCAAACGTTAAATTGCAAAAATGGTCCTTTCCAAAATTAATCAGCAATCTAGTGTCTCTTGTAGTAAACCTTAAATGCAAAACTAAACTGTCACAAATATAGTATCTATCAAGAATTTCATCTCACTTCATATTCTTACAGTATATCTTCGCTTTTTCATTATAATATTTACAGTACCTATTACTTTGCCAGTAGCATCAGCATACAATTTTATTGTACCTTTTCTGAAATAACATCCATTCCTTCTGTATCACAAATACCTGCATTCTCATTTTGTAAAGTCTCTTTACTCAGAACCTTTTCCACAACTTTGGGCTACAACAATTCAGACTCCTCCCAGGATATTCTCAAATAATTCCACAAGTTGTGAATCAGTGATCTCTCCTGATGAAATTTCAGTCAACTCAATTTCATCATTCAGCACAACTTTTAAGTCAGACAAACCTAACTATTTGGACTTTCCAAAAATTGCTCTCCAACGTCCTGTCTGACAGAGGGGCTACCATTATATTTCTCCTGCCATCTCCACACCACGAATGGAAGCAGGAAGTGAGTTCAAACTACACACTCTCTCTCAAATGAGTAGGGAAGCTCTCTGAAGTCCTGGCCAAATTTCCCCGAGTAGTATAATTACAACCTTGGGTCTCCTCTGAAAATAGGCCACTTGCGTAGTGGGATTAACCTGGTCAAAAAAGGATATTTATTTTTATTTATTTATTTTATTTTACATTTGTTGACCGGGCTAGTCTAGCTGGATACATGTCCATTTTCAGTAGAGGCCTGGGGAGAAAAGCTCCAAAGACATATGGAAAAAATACAAATATAAAACTCCAATATAAAATATAAAAAGAAGTAACAGTAAAGATACATACAAAACTGAATTTCGAAAGTGGTAGCCGTTTGAAAAGTAAACAAAATTATTTTTTTTTCATAATAGCAATAGATGAGCATTCATTATAATAATATAAACATCAATAGTTCAAATGAGCTTAGCAAGGACAGTAAAGGGTACTGTAGAAATTTAAGACAGAAAGTAAATATACATACATAATGATGTAAGGATGTTAATGATGAGCTGTAGGAAAGTTAGTCGGGGTTAGTGCAGGAACATAACCAGTGTGTATTGAGATATAATTTTAGTTTCTTTTTAAATAGTGTAGGAGATGACAGAGAAGTGAGCTCAGTAGGAAGTGAATTCCATAACTTTCCAACAGTATTAGAGAACAGGGTATCACCTGCTGAGTTGTAAGATCTGCAAGTGTTAATAAGAAGTTTGTTAGATGAACGTAGGTTTTTAGGATTGCTGTAGGGGGTGAAAAGATTTAAGAGTATTGGTGTATTTGTGGGTTGAGAGAAGATCTTGTGGGCTATAGCAAGCTGGAGATATTGTAGATGATGTAGAAACTCAAGCCAGCCAAGTTGTTTTAGATTAAGGCAATGATGAGTTCTGAAAGGAGAGGCAGTAGCAAATCGAGCAATATTATTATAGGATACTGCTGGTTTGCTGAGGTTGTCTTTAGAAAGATTTGTATAAATAGGTGAGGTACAGAGTAGGGTAGAGATAAGGTGAGTTCTTGCTATAGCGGCCCTGGCTGCTGGTGTTAGAAAGGGTTTGATTCTATAGAGGGATCCTAGTTTTTTATTGACTGTTTTTATAGTGTTATTGATATGAATATCAAAGTTGAGGTTATTGTCAATTGTTATTCCTAGGAGTTTAGTAGTTGGGTCAGGGGAAATAAGTGTACCATTGTTAGATATGAGTGTGAAATGTAAGGGGGGGACTTACGGGTTGGTGAGAAGAGTAGCATTTTAGTTTTTTTGGGGGTTTAGAAGGAGGCAACGGTGAGTGAACCATTGTTCGACAGTATTAAATGCTTTCTGGGTTAGGGTATGTAATTCAGTTTGAGAAGTAGCTGAGCAGATAATAGTAGAATCATCTGCATATTGAATGTATGTAGTATGTGGAATTACTAACTGCAGGTCATTAATATAAATGGAAAATAGCAGTGGACCTAATATGGAACCCTGAGGGACACCAAGGGAGATGGGCAAGAGATTAGAAAGGTTATTGTGCCAAAGTACTGCCTGCTGTCTGTTTTCAAGGTAAGATTTAAACCAACTGATGGCTAAGGAATCAAGTGCTAGAGATTTCATAATATGTAAGAGGAGTTGGTGATTAACCATGTCAAAAGCTTTGGATAAATCAAGGAATACTGCAGAGGAAGGAATACTTTTGTTCTGTTTTTTGTTAATACAGTCAGTGAATGAAAGCAGGGCAGTGGTAGTACTGTGATATGGTCTGAAGCCGTGCTGACAGTTATCTAGTAAGTCATTTTGTAGAAGGTGATGAAGAAGGTGCTTATGGATACACTTTTCCATGATTTTTGCCAGAGGGGATAGTAGAGCTATAGGATGGAAGTTAGAGAAGTCATAAGAGTTGCCACCTTTGTGTAATGGAATAATGTGGGAAATTTTCCAGATGGATGGGATATTACCTTCACTTATGGTTCTATTGATCAGAATGGATATTGGGTAGGCAATGGCCTTAGCACCTTTTTGAAGGTATTCTGCAGGGAGGTGGTCAGCTGAAAGGGTGGTGGGTTTTAGTTTTTGGAGTAGGGAGGATATAGTGGAAGTGCAGACGGGTTGTAACTGAAATAAGGGGGGTGTAATTGGGGATGAAATAGGAATATTAGAGGTATCAGGAGTTAGGTGGCTGGCAAGAGTTTGGATGACATTGGTGAAGAAGGAATTAAAAGCATTGGCAGTGTGAATGGGATTGTCGGGGTTGGAGCCTAGTGGATTGGGAGTAATAGATTGTCCTGGGTAAAGAAGTTTGTTAATGCTGTTCCAAAACTTTTGAGGTTTATTTTGATATGTCTGTTGTACTTGGAGGTAGAAGGTTTTTTTGTCTAGTATGATGGCTTTTTTTTTGTACTGTTTCTTAGTTGCCTAAAGGTTTGGTGATCTAATGGATTCTTAGTGGAACGCCATTTTCTCCAAGATTTGTTTCTCAAAAGGATTTTTGCCTAATATCATTAGAGAGCCAGGGGGCTGGTTTGGATTTACATCTAACAGATCGTTCTGGAGCATGGCGGTTCTGAATGGTTAAGAATGTGGTATTGAAATAGGCTACTGCTTCATCCAGTTGGAGAGATTTTAGTGGTGACCAGTTACTTTGAGAAAGTTCTGTCTGGAAGAGTTCAGGATTAAAATTCTTTTTGTTACGTATGGCTCTGACAGTGTTAGGGTAGGCTAGGTTAGTTTTATATCTGATAATATATGTGAGAGCATGGTCGCTTATGTCCTCAGGGAGGATTCCTACTTTGTAAGTTTGATGAGGATTGTTAGTGAGTATCCAGTCCAAGGTACTTTCTTTGTTGTTAGGTTTATTTATTCTGATGGGGAAATTGATAGATTGTGAGAAGCCGAATAAGTTTATATGGTTGGTAGGGACAGCATTATTCCAGGACTGCCAGTCTATGTTAAAATCTCCTAGGATTATGGTTTCTTGTGGTAGATTAAAAGAAGTCCAGTTAAGGATATTTTCAAGGGTATTAATGCTATTGCCAGAGGGCAGGTATAAACAAATGACATTTATGGCTTTGCTAGGATTGATTTGAAGTTTGGAGATTAGTAATTCAGCTCTATTGTCTAGAGGTGGATTAAGGTCTATAGTGCTGACTTTTAGATCGTGTTTATATAGGATAGCGACCCCTCCTCCCTTTTTGGTAGTGCAGTCTTTTCTAATGATATTATAACTGGGTGGAGTTACTTCATTGTCTTTAACAGTAGGTTTTAGCCAAGTTTCAGATAAGCATAGAAGATCGAATTGGTGGACATCTAAGAGGGTATGTAGATGAGGAATTTTATTGTTAATGCTACAAATATTGAGGTGTGCTATGAGGAGAGAGTTAGCAGGCTTTGAAAGGGTTATGGAGTTAGTGATGTTTGTATTATATGTTCCAAAGATGGGGGTCTGGTTTGGGCCAGGGTTAGGATGTATATCACCATCTAGTAGGAAGTGTAGGTATGTTATGTGTTTATGGAAAATATGTTTACTAAAATTGTCAGGTTGGAGTATGAAATGTTTATAGGTATATTTGATGGGTGCTAGTCTATGATATTTAGGAAGAAGGTAGCTAGGTTTGTGTATGATGTTAAGGAAGTTTAGTGAGGTATGTGGAGGAGGTGTATGAGTGCTTTTGAAGGGGAAGAGAGGGATGAGGTCTAATGGCAGCTCATAGGAGGTTAGGAGATAGGCAGTAGTAAGAGAAGGGAAGAGTAGTAGCAAGAGAAGTATGTGGAATAGGTGTAGGGTAAAGAAAGTGGACATAGTGGGATTAATTAGTGGGATGAGAAATTAGAGGTGGGGATAATTGGTAGGTACAGGAATGAATGTATTAGTGGTATGTACAGAGAAGAAATAGGAGGTGGGGTTAGGTAATTGATTGATTACTGTGAATGGAGAAAATGTTGTGGAGGTGTAGTCTGGGAGGAATAAAGGTAGGAGTGCTGGGGTGGGTGAGACTTGGGGGTAGGGTAGGAGAGCGGAGTGAGCCTGCAGGGCGAACGGAGTGGGAAGAGACCAAGGAGTAGTTGGTCAAGAGAGACAATCAGTGCAGTAAGGAGATGGCAGTTGAAGGTAAGAGGTTTGGCACAGAGATAGGAGGCTTGAGAAGAATTGAGATTAGGATATAAGAAGAGTAGGCAGTGAGGTGAGATGCCTTAGGACAGAGAAGATGGGGAAATCAGTGAGACAAGAGAAGCAGAGGAACTTAGTAGGGGAGATAGAAGAAGGAGGGTATGATAAAGGTCAGAATGCATATTTTACAGAGATAAGGTAGAGATATGTGCAGACAAAAGGGCAAAAAGCTATTCTGAAGTGCCACCTGCAGATAAGACACCTCCATTACATTAATTAAGTCAGCTAAGGGGATATCAGGTTAAGGGAGAAGGGAGATAAAAAGGTGTGTGAGAGAAGGGTAAGAAAATAAACTAGAGTGGGAAAAAAGTATGGGGAGAGAGAGGTGTGGGAAAAAGAGAAAAGTATAAGGTTGGGTTACAGGAATAGTGGAAGAGGGAGGTAGTTTGTTTGCTGGCTGACCTGACCGGGGTCTTGCCTAATCTAGCAGTATGTTTAAGGAGTTTTTTGGATACAGTTTTACAAGTAGCTTGAGCAACACATACTTTCACTGTCTTTATCAGGGATGGTCACACAGGGAGCTGGTAGTTAAGTTCTTGGCACAGGGTTAATTCCTTGGACAGCAAGCAGGGCAATTATATAAAACAAAATAAATAAATAAGCAATAAAAATGCTCTAGCAAATTCAAGATACACATCAACTTGAACTGAAGAAAGGTTAACATCAAAACAGAAGCCTAACAAAATGATTAAATAGAGGCATCGTATGGTTCAAGATATCCACAATGCATCCAGAGCCATGGATCAGATACCCAATTGAGTGTTCAAAGGATTTACTCAGAATGCAAGTAAGACTTGCTGGTCTGGAATCTTCAACAGTTGCTTCCCCTGTCTCTTAGGAACAATATCACAATGGCCTCTCTAACATAACTTTGTTCTAGAGATTTTTAAAACAAAATCCAGAAGACAATCTGTTGATCTTTACTAGTATTACTTATAAGGAATCAATTCAACTAGTCTGGCCCAGTAGCAGAGTTAGACTTAACTGCACCAAGAGATTTTTTTATCAATTCCATACTAAAAGTTAGACAGTGAACAAGATCCCAAATTGTATAAGAATCATTGCAGTCACTACTTCCAGCAGCCTTAATTATGTTACCATCAAAAAAATTCTTCCAAATATGTTAATTAATTTACTAGGATCAGTAGTAATAATAAACCCATGAATATTTAAAAAATAATTAGAAACTGCATCTTTCTTATAGCTTTTGAAATGCTCATACAGGTCTTTACTATTATTTGTAAATTTTTACTATCCTTATTTCATACTGCTTTCTAATTTTCCTTATCAGTTTTCCATAATTTCATCTAAATTCAATTCTTTATGACTGGAGCTTTCTTATAATGCCTGCAGCAATTTTCCATAAACCTTCCAACAATTTTAGCCCTTCCATCCACCGTTCCTGAACAAATCTGCATTGCTAAAATTTAGAACTCTTGAAAGGAACATGTTTTTCCATTAAATAATTAAAACCCTAACAGGTCACCATTTTTCACTAATACTAGTACTGCTCATAGCATTATAATTTAGCACTATGCTGCATTCTACAAGAAATCTCACCATGTCCAGGCTTATTGATATGAGAAACATTTGCACATATGACACAGTTAGGATTGGACTTCCCAATGTCACGTTCAACAGAGCACCTGGAAACCTCAGGTTTTTTTGCCTAAGCATATAACATCCTGGACATTATTCAAACTAGTGACCTCAGTAAGCCACTTGGTTATATTGGGATATAAGGCTGTCCTCAATAATCTTATTTATTAACCTTGAGCTGATATTAAGACTACATAGTCAATGACAGGTGCATTTATATCACATTCAACGATATGAAGAGCACATTTAAAATACTAACAGATGGCCTTACTACACTGAGCATCAGATGACAATAGCACATTTGGTCGGCAGTAGAGGAAAGCCACATCCAGATGATCCTGGCTTATGAAAATTCTAACAAATATCCGTTCTTTTTTTATCTTCATATAATAACATTCTAGATACTTATAGTTTAACAAGGAAATAACCCAATGTTGCATGGTATCAAAAGCCTTTGACATATCCAAGTATATTATATCCATTGCTAAACTTCATCCTACTCTTCCAATAAGGCATGGAAAAAGTATAGCAAATTTGTACAACATGACTTATCAGCCACAAATCCATGCTGGGTTATATCCTGCCTGTCATGTACTGAAATAGTAATATAGACTAAAATTACTCTCTCAAACCAATTTTCAAATATACATGTGAGACTAATTGTTTGGTAATTTTCCACCTTAAAATAATTACCACCCTTGGGACTTGTACCACGTGTCACCTTCCACATGCCAGGCAGATAGACTATTTACAGTGATTTTTGAAATAAATAGCACAGACATGAGGTAATAGCCTTAATTATAGATGACAGAAAAAAAGCCATTAGCTGGTTGGATAAACCTGAAGTCATAATGTCGGCGTAGGTTTTTACAAACTATTCAAAAAACACAGCATCACTAATTCATCAGCATACAGTACAGCAAAGTATTGCTGTGACATTTATTTGTAAACAAAAATAAGAAGAGTCTGTTTCAACCCTTGATGAACTCCAAGTTAATAGATTGTGGGATACAGTGCTCATATGCCATGATATAGCCTCCTTCTGTTGCTTAAGAAACTGTGAAAAGAAAACAGCTGCAGGTGCAACAATCTATCTTGCCTCTGCTGGCAATATAGCAGTAAGGGATGATACACCATACCCAAAGTTTTGCTAAAATCAAGGAATATATTAGCAAACATCTTCCCCTTACTAGTCTGAAATGCCGTGTAATCATATACTTTAGTTAGGGGAGTTTCCACACAGTCACCTGGTCTAAAGTCATTTTGACTTGTGAGCACATTATGCTGGGCTAGGTAGCTACTTACCTCTTTCTGCACTGCAACCCTCTAGTATTTTTGCAGATGGACTTAGTATGCTGATAGGACTACAGTTATAAATTTTGGTTTAATCTTCCCCTTTGTGGCACTACACCTTTGTTTACAATCCTGATTATTAATGTATTTTTGCACTCTTTGCCCCCTCTGTCTGTTGATCAGAATTCCCTTCCATGAGCAATTGCCCCATTCATTCTGCACTAAAGGGGAGAGGGTCTGCTGGGAGGCACCATTATTCACATAGTCATCATGGGTGGTTAAAGTTTATTTCTCTTCAGTTGCCCCAATCCCAAAAACACACATGTCAAGATGAAAGGGAATGGCATTTACTGACATGACAAAGGAGGACATCCTTGTACTTCCACAAGGGTTGTTCCCTCCAGGAATCCTTGTCCCAACTCCTAAAACATAAGCAATGAGCTTCCCAGTTTCCAATAGGAGGTTAGCAAAAGTCAGTGTGCCTGTGAGTCTATGTAATGCCTCCATCATTCCCTTTATTCTTCCCTGCCTGGCTCCTTCAGTGCTGGGGCCGCAGCTGGGGATCCTGACCCTGTGCCACAGATCCGGGCTTGATTATTAATGTAGTTAACGGAAATGAAATGGATGTACTTATCATCTTGATAAATGCACATGGTAGGCTGTTCACTGATGAATAGCCAAAGCTTTTCAATTTGTACAGTAAGCATATAAGAGTGGGGTTTAAAAATGGAAGAGCATTGCCTTTTATCCACTAAGTGCCGACACAGGTGTTTTCAGCATTTCCATTCTATTTAATTTAGGAACGTCTTCAGAAATGATGCGTTTTGTTTTTTCCATTGGATTGTTTACTGTTCATAGTCAGTTTGTATTTTATCTGCTATGTTTAGTATCTGTAGTTTAGGTATGAAGCAGTAAGCTTCTGTGTTATAGATAAAAAAAAGTACAGATGACAGTGGCAGTATCTTTGTGTGATGGGAGAATAAAGGGGTTTATATTACATGAGTTACGCTTTCCTAGCAAACTGCTTATCCCATTTCAAAATTTAGAGAGGCATCTGAGGTTATTTTGTAATACTGTATAATTCCTTTTTTTGTACATACAGTATCCTGTTTATATTTTCCCTTGACGACTCAACGTTATTGTGCAGATGCATAGCGCTTTGCTGTTTGTACAAATGCAATGCCTTGTCTAGTCCTGCTAAAGGTCCCTTACATTATGTGTATCCCTTGGCAGGACACTGTTCCCGACACAGATAGGTTATCTAGGAGCATATTTGCCCAGTACATACCTCTCAGCTTTCGAGAATTTCACAGAATGTCCAGATTTTTACCTCATATTTTTTATCTGTTCCTTGTAAAATGGCGGTTTTATGGCATATCTTTGAGGACTGCAGTTACTAAATAATGATAAGACATTTGTGTTTCAGGTTTCATATTATAGATAAGTATTAGGCTACCTGCACTAGTGGTTCATTTTTTAAGCCTACCTAATTTTCCTCAAGGAAGAGAATCAAACCCCGTACCTCTTATCTGACGTAAACACCTTAACCATTATGCCAACCCCCACTCTCTTCAGAAAGAATATGCTAATGCAAAACCTGCCATTCTAGCAACTTCCTATGTTTATAATAGCTATATTTAAAATCTGTCTCTGATTTTCACCTTTTGTCTCCTTCCCACATTTTTGGCTTTGTCCAGAATTCTTGACCAAAGATGTTGAGAGGTATGGATCAGAATGTTGATCAGAGTCATGGTACAGATGTCTACTGCCTTATCCATGGCATTGAAGGAGAGCAGTAAGTACCTGTGCACAGATTACAGAAGAGATGACTGACTTTGTAAATTATGCAGGCGATCACAGACGAACTAACAGGGCAGGAGGGAAGGATGTTAAATTTATTAAAGGGTTACTTTTGAAATTGAAGAAACCAGTAGCTGAGTATGATTAATGAGATGAAAGCAAAGTGGGAAAATGAAAATAAACTGTGTGGTTCACAAAGAACGACAGCAGAAGACTATATGTGTGTTGAAAAAGACAAGGCCTATCACATTGTGAAAAAATAGAGGGATATGGAAAAAGAAAGTATGTGGTGCATAAAATACTAATCTAAAATGGAAAAAGGGCTAATGGGCAGGATGACTAAGGTCAGAAGAATTTCTACAAGTATTTCAAATACAGAAAAGGGCCAAGGGCACAGGAACAATAGGATGAGGAGTGGGTGGGGGGAGGGTGAGATCCCTCCCACTTTTACAGCTGCAAGTTGAGAGCCTTCAACAATTTAAAAAAATAATAATACTAACAACTTTTTCATGCCAAAGTTGCCTTTAAGGAGGATCATGAATGTGTTGCACGCATGCTCGCCAAAGCGGATGTAAACACAGTCCACATGAGTGGACTTAAAACTAGCCATTTCGAAAGATTGTGTGTGTGTGTGTGTGTGTGTGTGTGTGTGTGTGTGTGTGTGTGTGTGTGTGTGTGTGTGTGTGTCTGTGTAGCTGTGCATACCTCTCAACTGTCCAGATTTTTGAGAATCCCAAGATTTTTGCCTCATATTCCGGCTCTGTTAATCATAAAATTTGAGGTTTTCTGGATTTTTGTAGCAAATCAGGAAGGATAGAATTCGTTAAATATTGACAGGCATGTGAGTTTCAGACTTCATATCCTTCAAAAAGACCTTTTATTATAGCAATTTGCTAAGTTTCTAAGACCAATATTTAAAATGTGTCCCTATTTTTGGGGTTTGTTCCCCCATTATTTTTGTCTTTGTCCAGATTTTTGTGTTAACAGGTTGAAAGATATGCTGCTATGTGAGAGAGTAGGGGTGTGTGCGTGTGTTTGTATGTGTTTGTGTGTCTGCATGTAAGACAGAGCAGAGAGGTTTTGTGTGTGTGTGTGTGTGTGTGTGTGTGTGTGCCTGTATGTAAGACAG
>NC_056729.1:1243669954-1243829954 GCF_019279795.1 Protopterus annectens
ATTGCCAAGTTTGTGTTGCAATTCTGTTTTCTTTAATTGAACAAATGAAGAAAATGCAGCAGGTTGAGATTGAAAGAAACAACTTTTGCTCACAATTCTTATTTATACCTCAAAATTTCGTAACTCAAGGGATGAAGCCAACAACATTATGGGTCGGGAAAAAGGTCAAAGGTCCAAAATCAGGACCAGATTTTAGAATAATATTGCTCTTATGTGTTTATTTTCTAGAATAACAGGTTTACATTAGCATACATTTTCCGAAGGATATGAAGTCTAGAAGTCTGAAACTCAAATGTCTATCATTTTTTATGTTTTGCATTCATCACAAATTTGCCAGAAAAATACAAATCTTACGAGAAACGGACCAAAAATAGTCAACTATATGCTCTGATCTCACCCTCTTAGGGCAAGGATCAGGGAGAAAGAGAGTGAAAGGCCCTCTTTTCACCACAGCAATCAATGAAGGTAAACAGTTTATACCACATTACCTTGACCTGTACAAGCCTTTTGACACAACCCCTACTCAGGTATAGCAGAAAAGCTGAATAAACAGGGGTTAAACCTTACATCAGTACCTAGGCTGCCAACTGGCTCACAGGATGCAGAAGATCAAAAATAGGGGAGGCTACCTATAGAAAGAGACCAGTCACCAATGGAGTCCCCCAGGGTTTGGTATTGAGGCTTTTCCTGTTTGGCATCTACTGCTTGGAAGTAAAAGCAAATACCAAAATGGCTTTAGCCAACTACGTTTGAGATGACTGCAAGCTAGGAGCAGTTATTGAATCCCCACATGACTTAACCATCATGCAAGAAGGTCAGTCTCAAACAATAACTGGTGCCAGACTCATGAATTGAAACTAAACTCCAAAAATACATTATCGTATCCTTTAGGAAGTCATCTACTTCAGGGAACTACAAACTGACAATACACCCCCCACCCCCGAGAGTTGACCCAAATGTTTGGCATTTGGGAACTTGTGTGGACAGTGACCTAATTTTCAAACATCTGCCGAGTGTCATAAGAAAGTCTTTCTGTACTGCACAGCTTATGAACAAATTCAAAGATTCAAAGATTCAAAGAAACTTTATTGTCATTTAGGAAACACAAGTGCTACCTAAACGAAATGCTGAGTGTCATCTCTTTTACAGGAGAAACCAAACACAAAAAGACAGACATGTCAGGTATTAAAGAATAAAATAACTATAGTACAAAAATAAATACCTTGGTAGCAGACACACATGCTTGTACACTACTTATATACCCTGGATAACACTAGCTACCAGATGAGTGACACATGAAAAGTAAAGTACACTATACACAGGTGTGAGATTGTGTGATATCGCACATAAGGAAGTGATTGGAATTGCACTTGAATGAGAATATATTAATTTTAGTATGCAATAAATAAATATAATTATTGTATGAAATAAAAGGAAAAGAATGAGGGCATAACAATCTATTATAGTTTTGATACATGCAGATTTATGTCTGCATTAATGAGTCTTATTGCAGTTGGATAAAAATTATTCATGAATCTGGAGGTCCTGCAGCAGATACTCTGTAATCTTTTACCAGAAGCAAGTTCAGTGAGCCAACCATACGGTGTGGGTGAGAAGTGTCACTCAGTATTTTGTGGGATCTCTTTTTACATCTCAGTTCAAACAGCTCCTGTAAGGTAGGAAGACTAGTGCCCATGATCTTTTCTGCTGTTCTTATTATTCTTTGCAGCTTCTTCCTTTCAACCATTGTGCTGTTACCGAACCATGAAGTGCAGTTGCTGGTGATAATGCCCTCGATGTCTGCTCTGTAGAAAGTACTTAGAGCATTCATAGAGAGCTTTGCTTTTGCCTTCTTAGGAAGTGTAGTCAGTGGTGGGCTTTTTTAATTAGCTGGCCTGTGTTTGTACTCCATAGGTACCCCCAGGACCCTTGTAGTTTGGACTCTCTCCACTTCTTCACCATTGATCTTGAGGGGCAGGTGCATGGCAGAGCTCTTTCTGAAGTTAATAATAATTTCTTTTGTTTTATTGACATTCAGGTCCATATTGTTAATATTGCACCATTCAATCAGGGAGTTGACCTCATTCCTATACCCGCTCGCAAAGTGTTTCCCATTCCTGCTCTCTGTTGCTGTATCATTTCTTACTCCTGAGTAGTATGGTTTTCCTACAGTCCTTCTCATATACCTTGCTGCTAAGTAGCTTTGTAGGACCTACTTTTCACTATAACCACAAGCTTGAAGGTGATTCAGAAGTCGAATAGCTTCATCCTCATCCACCTTGTCTTCAGTGCAGAGTCTAGAAGTTCTCAGTAATTGACAATAGAGAGTAGGAATGGGAAGCACTTTGGACCTTTAAGTTGTCAACTTACTTTTAGTAATGACATGCCGTGGGCATGTGACATAATAAAAAGAAATTGGAAACTCTTAACTATTGATGAGAACTTAAAAGGGCATCATAGGTGAAACCTCAAGATTTGATTTTAAAAATAAGCAGAACTTGAAAAGACTCTTGTGCTAGGAGTGGGAATAAATCCAAGGATATGCCTCTTAGAGATGAAGCTTTTACTTGCAGAAAATGCACAACCTGTCCCTTTATTAATAAAAATAATATTTTCAGGTATCCTGGTACTAACAGGATCTATAAATTGAAGAGATATACTGATTATAATATGAAAATGTTGTTTATGTGGCAACCTGTAATTGCTGTTTGGGATTCTATGTGGGGAAGACGAATAGATATTTTAAGAAGAGGATTCTTCACTACTTAAGTGATGTTTGAAACAGGAATGAATCTAATGCCCCATTTCAACATATTAAGAAGAATTATAGACATACGTTTTTATTTTTAATCTTAGAAGTGATATATGATACAATTAGGGGAGGAGATATATATAATAGAAACTAAAATAATGGAGACAAAATGGATAGCTAATCTGCAGGAGGATAAACCGCTAGGACTGAATGGGATGGTTCCTCTTAAGCCTATACTAAAGGGTTGGAAGCTCTCTAAATGACTTTGGATTGGTTGATTGTATTATTTAATTGCGTGAATGAACCTGGTTATATGGGATCTGAAGAAGGTCTTAAGACTGAAAGCGCTTATCCTGTTTTAACATTTTACATTTTTACTTGATATTTTATGGTTATTATTGATTTTATTAATAAACGTCTGTCTGTAGTGCAGCAGATCTTCATAGTATTGGATTTTCTAATATTATGGCTAGATAATTGCAGCATCAGATGAGGCAATCTAATGGCTACTACCCTGAACACCACTGCTATTGCCCCACTGAAAAGGATAACAGTCAGTTTGTGGGGATGAAGAAAAGGCTAAAAGTAGCCAAATGAATTAAAAACTGGCCAAACGGCAAGGAATATACTTAGGGTGCAATGCTGATGTTAGTCAAGGTCAAGGTACGATATAAGTCATTGCTAGGCTCTGCTATGATTGACATAATCCTATCTGAGATGTGAAAGAAAGAGCAGTAAAATCAGGTAGGAAAGAAAACACAGGTAGATTAGTGGATTGGTTAGAAATGTGGGATGTTTTGCTTTGTGTCATACATTCAAAGTCATGTACTCAGGCAAGATGAAGTCACTCCAAAGCAGAAGGTAGGTAGAGAAGAGGGGGTAAGTAGTCTGGTATGCCCACCATCATTAAGGCCTCATTTAGAATACTATATGTAGGCTGTATAGAATGAGGGAGTACTAGTGCCCTGAACATGTACATTCTGAAAGATAGAAGGTTAAAATTAATGCAACAGACGTCTACCAAATACTATGTGAATACTGAGGTGAAAATAAGGGGAAAACACTGCATCATGGAGGTCATGAGGAAATATGTGACTTGATACTGTCAGTCCTGATTTATGACAATTAAAAAAAATCAAAAGCAGAGAACTGTGAAACCCTCTTTATACACTTTAATTGTTTTTCAGAGAACAGCCCCCCTGTATCCTCTGACATGGGGGTTGAGCCCCCCCACACTCCTAATAATTATTTATACTAACCCTGAGATTGCTGTATCTTGCAGTGGGCGAAACACTTCAAGATCCTGCAGCCTTATAATTAGTACATACTCCTCCTATTGACACATAAATGTTCACAATTCTAAGGATCACAAGTATGATGCCCAGAGTTTTAACAACAGGCACCACTTATAGATTATCAACTATTTTGTGCATGAGCTGTGGAAGAATGCCTTCAGTAAGAGGATGAGGGAATCATGGGATGCCCTTTGTGCATGACTGTTAAAAGATAGGGTTAGGGAGCATATTTACCATATTTAAAAAGGCACTAGCGAAACATGTTAAAGACACCAATACAGAACATTGTTTTAGCTTCAGGGTAATAGATAGGTATTTTGAAAATATAAGATGAGGTGACACTAGGACGCGAACAGAGAATTTGGAACTGGAATGGATAGTGAGACTGAGAACTGACCATGGTCATGGTCTAAATGACCACATACCATTAAAGCCACTTTTAAAAAGTAGGGCTTTATTTAGGTAGCTACCATTTTTATTATTTTTGGTATTATTTTTTGAAGTTTGAATATGAACTGCATGTATTGATGCAAGTGTTTTACAGTTTTAAAATATTTGAATATAGAAACAATAGTATTATACTAGCTTTAACAGCTTATATGTTTTATATATATGTATATGATATAGAAATACTGTTTTAAAAAATTGTTTCTTTGAATATTTAATTGTTTGATTGGTTAATTGGATGTTGCTTAGTATAAATGCAGGGATGTTTTTAGTTTTTGGATACACCTGAAGAAGCCTGTTGGTGAAAGCGCTTGTGTGTGACTTGTCAATAAAGCCTGTGGAAGTAACCTGTCGCCTGCCTTTTTCATAGACTTTTGGAATTTATCTCTTTGCATTCTCAAAAAAGGTACCTGGATCTCCTGTGAACTTTTTATACCTTTGTGCAAGACTTATAGATTATCAACTATTTTGTGCATGAGATGTAGAAGAATGTCTTCAGTAAGAGGATGAGGGAATCATGGGATGCCCTTTGTGGATGACTAATACAATACTTGCAAGACAGGCAAACCAAGTAGGATAAGTGGACATCATGGCGATGTGAGCAGGATGGTACAGCTACAGAAGATAAGGTAGCTGTGTAGTCAGATGAAGTTCAAAGAAAGGCCAGGCTTTTACATCTCCTAAGTTGCAGAAGTAAGCTAGCTATGTGGCTCATGCTACTGGCTGCTGTCTCTCCTATGTATGTCATCTGCCGAAGGTGGCTCCTTAATGCCAGACAGGTAGAGTTACAGTAAATCCAGGAGGAAACTGTTGCAGCAGGCCTTATTTTGTCTCCCCCTTCCTTTAATGTTGTTGTTGTCTTTTGGCTTTTCCTGGTTAGGGGTCGCCACAGCGGAACTCCAGTCCGCTAATGATTGGCAGTAGATTTTCATGAACGCTGAGGTGCCAGCTCGATGTTCAACCTTCAACGAAGGCACACCCATTTACGCATGTTTTTCGAACGCCCACCCAACTGCGGGGAGGACATGCAGATTCCACCCAGAAGGCACTCCCCACACTCCAGCCAAGAATCGAACGGGAGAACCTTTTGCTGTGAGGCAACAACGCTACCGCTGCACCACTGTGGAAGTAATATTGCATTCATTTAGCTACTTTCTATGAATTTGTGCAATACAGTCTTTTTTCATCTTTCTTCTAGTCAGATTACACTTAATAGAAGACAGCAGGAGTAGAAACGATGTGAGAAATGTTTAGCTATCAAAGGTGGGTAAATCCCCTTTTGGTATAAGGTCAGGCAGAAATGCAGGATAGCCAATTACTGTGATTCCAACCTGTCACTATAGAGCATTACACAAATTTAGTGCTGCAATAAATTCATAAATAACTTGTCCTACAGTATATTATCTGCACTTGTGTATCTATCGAATCTAGTCTGGAAAGTATGATTCTTTAGCACTTTAGTTTCACTATCATGGTAACATCTAATTCACTGTGGATAAATTAAAGTATTGTTTGACTTCAAGACTTCGAACATTAGATTTTGGTAAACATACCAGGTTGCTTAAATAATTCAGATCATGATTTTCTTAATCTCTGTGTCACTTAATAGTCTTCAGATCTTTCAGATGGTTTGGTTTCTTCTGAAATAAATATATAAAACATTCAAAAAAGTAAAAAAAAATATATGTATCGAAGTTATTGCCCCCCATTCTCACTCATTGCTTTATTTGCATACAGTGAAATTCACTGCTAAAATGAATAATGTACAACTGGCTGTCATCTTTTGTAAATGATTTAAGCTATAGCCGAAACCCCCAGCTATACCAGAAAGATTAATATCTTGTGCAGAAAGCAATTTCTAAAGAAATCAGCCACCGCTTGTCTAATATAATGAAGCATTCCAAGAGATTTTTATGTATGTTTTAATTTAGAGTAACTTTATCAGAATGGTTTCTGTTGCATCACATATTATGCTGAAGCTATTAATCAGAAATCTGCTATGGTCAGCAATGTTGTATAGTTGGCAGTGCTGTAAACGTATTTCTGAATTTCATTTGATTCACCTTGAGTATATTGTTATTTCTGAATATTTATTTAATAGGAATTAATGACTCATGTTATCAAAGATGGCAGTCACTCACTACTTCGGGAGATTATTTCAGCACATCTTTGCTTACTGCATGCACATTCTGTAATAGATTTCTTCTATGGCTAGATTAAGCATATATTTTCACATTAGTAAAGATATGCAGAATGGCACTGTTCCATAGTTTGTAAGTGTTTATAAGAAGCACTGAAAACATTAAAACTATCCACACATTTGGTTTTCAACAGTGCAAATGATGAATTAATGAAAATTAAAAGAAAACTACATGTTTGATTTTTCTTCTAAAGAAAATATACTGCTTACAGCATAATCTTGAAGACTTAACATAAGAGATACTAAAACGTGACAGTATAAATCATATTTAACAATAATACATTTGCAGGCGTAGTTCATTTCATAATTGTAAGGTACAACCTCTTCTTTTACTACCTTGAAAACAAATATTCAGCATTCACTTACGTTATTATCATCTGTGTGCAGCTGCACTATTAAAGGGGGGTGAATCCCCTCTTGGTATAATGCCAGGTAGAAGTACCGTGTTGTCCAAATGCAGGATAGCCAGTTACTGAGATTCCAACCTGCCACTACAGAGCTTTACACAGATTTAATGCTGCAATAAATTCATAAATAACTGCCCTACACTATATTATCTGCACCCACATATTTACTGAAGCCAAGCTGGGAAGCACGATTGTTCAACACTTTAGATTCAGTATCATGGTAACATCTAATTCACTGTAGACAAGTTAAAGTATTGTGAGACTTCAAGACTTCGATCATTACGTTTTGGTAAACATAGCTACTGTACACCTAATAAATAATTCACATAGTGGTTTTCTTAATCTTTATGTTACTTAATTTTCTTCAGATTTTTCAGATGTTTTTGCTTTTTCTTCAAGTATTTCTTTGCCTAACTGCACAGCATTGTACTATAACAGCAGAAATACAAGCACCAGCAGTCGTCATTTTCACTTGAAATATTTTGGTGATGTATATTGCTGCTTCTTTTTGTCTGTTTGCCGTGTTTCATATATATATATATATATATATATATATATACATACACACACACACACACACACACACACACACACATATATATATATATATATATATATATATATACATTATATATAAAGAGAGAGAGAGAGATTCTGTGTGAAATGGGTAGCCATTTTAACCATTTAGGTGATTGAAAATCCCATCTGTTGTTTATATAGGTTCATAGGTTCATAGGTAAATACTAGACTATCTGCCCGAAGGCATTTATAAGCCTAGCTGGAATGCGTTGGCCTTCTCTGCCCCCTTAGATTAGTTCCCTGTGCCTCTGTCCAGCACAGCCATTAAAGTGATCCCTGGGGTAAACTTTCTGTTTCCCATCCACTCGTCAAGGTTTCTCTTGAAGAGGGTTAGTGAGGAGCACTGCCTAATGTAGACTGGAATCTTGTTCCAGAGCATGGGAAGTCTCTGGGACAGGAATCTATTCCTCCAGCACGTCATATTTATTGTTGTGGTAAGGTTTAGATCCCTGGAGTGTGTGGCTCAAGAGGATATGGTTTTCTTTAGGTGGAGCATGTCCATTAATTCTGGGTTGGACATAGCCTTGTATGTCAGGCAGAGATCACCTCTGAGTAGGCAGTATGCAACTGAGTACAGCTGGAGTTTCTTCAGTCAAGCTGCATAGGGCATCTGCTTGAGGCCAGTGATCTTCTTGGTGGGATACTTCTGTGGTCTTTCCAGTTGTTGCAGGTATATTGTAAGGTACATCCTAAATGGGGCATTGTACTCTATGATGGGTCTGATGAGTGATGCGTAGAGGGGCCCAATGACCTCTTTCGATCTGGATGAAAATCCTTTTGTGATTAGGTGGGCCACATAGAAGGATTTTCTAACCACTTTGGCAATGTGATTATCAAAGGAGAGGTTACTATTTACTTGGGTCCCCAGATCCCTTATTACATCTTCCGTATATAGGGGGCTACCACCTATGTGGTAGTTTGTGGGTACTTTGTTTTTTCCAAAGGTGATGACTATGCACTTTCTGGCATTTAGCTTGAAGCTATGGTTTTGACACCAGGTATTTGTCTCAGTGAGACCCTTTTGGAGGATGTCTGTGTCAGCAGGAGAGTAAATTATAGCCCCTAGCTTGAAGTTGTCTGTGAACTTGGTCAGCCATAGTCCTCCTGTGCTTGCCTGTACCTCTGAGAAGTATATGCCGAACAGGAGGGGTCCCAGGACTGAGCCCTGGGGAATGCAACTTGTAACCAGTTTAGAGTCAGACCTAGCTCCCGCATCTCTTACCATGTGGGTTCTGTCCGTGAGTCAGCTGGCAACCCATCTCGTGACATAGGGGTTTATGTTCAGGCAGGTGAGCTTGTCTATAATACCTGACTGGGGAATGGTGTTGAAGGCCTTTGCAAGGTCTAGGTAGGCTGTGTGGACCACCTTTCCCTCGTCTAAAGCCTTGGCACCTGTCTCAAAGAATTCCACCAGATTTAGGAGGCATGATCTGCCCTTAACAAAGCCGAACTGGGTAGGGTCCAATGTTTGGAGGTTTCCAATGTCTTTATTAATGAGATCCATGATGATGCGCTCCATAGCTTTGCAGACCAAGCTAGTCGGGCTTATAGTGCAATAGTTCCAAGGGTCAGTTGTGGCTCCACCTTTGTGAAGCAGAATAACCGTTGCTGTGCGCCACTCTCTGGGCACGTAGCCTGTGGAGAGGCTGAGTTTAAACAGTGTGTTTAGGTGAGGGGTTAGTTCATCTTTGAGATCATGTAGGATGCAGCCTGGGACACCGTCCGGTCCCATTGATGCTGTGTTTTTGGCTTTAGAGAGGGCTGTTTTAACCTGAGTGTCTGTGATTTCAGGGGCACTACATTCTTCTGGTATAGTTATGGGCCCTTTTGGGGGTAAGAGGTGGGTGAAGTGTGCACTGAACCTGTCTGCCAGGATGTTGGCTATATCAGTCGGTTCAGTGTATTGTGTGCCATTCTGCATTAACTCCGAGCAGATCTGAGAATTGCCGCTTAGATTCTTGACATAGCTAAAGAATGCCTTGTGGTTATCTTTGGAGTCCGTGGCAATTTTTCTTTCGAAGCTAGCCTTGGATGATTTAATGAGGGATCGTAGTTTCTTGCTGGTACTGACCAGGGATGTCTTTCCTTCTTGGGAATTTACTCTTTTCTGTACTAGTTTCTTCCTTCTATTGTATAGCTTGTTTATGGCAGGAGTCCACCAGACTGGTTTCCTTTTCTTGGAGGAGTGAGTCTTGGTTTTGTTTGGGATAGCATGATCCATGCATTTTTGTAGGTGCCCATAGAGTGCATTAGTAAAGGATTTTGCAGCTTGGACAGCGTTATCCTTTAGCATGGGGGCTTTGAAACTTCCCACCTTGGTCTTAAGTAACGTGAAGTTTGCTTTTGAAAAGTTTTTCACGGTGGTTTCTTTGACCAGGGGTAGTGGCTGAATGTGGATATGCAGAGTGATTAGTTTATGGTCAGATCTAACCAGCAAGAGGTTGACCTCCAGTGTGGAACACCAGTCACCCATGTTGGTGATGACCAGGTCCAATATGTTGTTGTGTTACAAGTTTATGTGTTTGCCCATACCTTACTTGGATAGAAGGAAGTTTCTCTGTTCACTGTGAGAGAGGGAGCTTTGAGCAGCCTATCTGTCCCTGGAGGAGTGGTTTCAGCCCAGAAATTAGTAGTTTATTGGCCATTTTGGGCTAATTTCTATCTTTTTCATTTCCCTACTATAAAACCCACATTTGCAAGGCTTTTGTGCTAGTATACCCTCATTGGTAAGATCAGACCATAAATAAATTTCACTGGATGTCCACATCCCGACCCCACCCCCAGCCCAGAAAACCACAGTGAAAAACTTCTCAAAAGCGAAATTCTCACTTCTCAAAACCGAAGTGGAATCCTTCAAGGCCCCAGGGCCAGTGGAAACTACGGCCCAAACTGCAGAATCCTATATAAACGCATTCTATGGACATCTCCAGGAATGCATGGATCATGCTATCCCAAACAAAACCAAGACCCAATCATCCAAAGGCAGGCGTCCAGTCTGGTGGACCCCTGCCATAAATAAACTGTACAACAGAAGGAGGAAGCTACTACATGATAGAGCAAAATCCCTAATAGGGAAGGCATCTCTGATCAGTACTAGCAAAAAATTATGATCCCTCATAAAATCCTCCAAGGCCAGCTTCGAGAGAAAAATTGCACAGGACACCAAAGACAATCATAAGGCTTTTTTCAGTTATGTTAGAAACCTGGGATGCAACTCCCAGACTTGTTCTGAGTTGATTCTAAACAACAAAAAACACACTGAACCCACAGACATCACCAATATTCTGGCAGACAGGTTCAGTGCAAACTTCTCCATCCCCCAAAAGAGCAAGTATCTATCCCGGCAGAGGGCTGCCTCCCAAACATCTCTGATGCTCAGGTGAAGGCTGCCCTCTCCAAAGCAAAAAACACTGCTTCCATGGGACCAGATGGCATTCCAGGTTGCATCCTACATGAACTCCAAGAGGAACTAATCCCTCAAATAAAACAGCTATACAATCTCAGCCTCACTACAGGATATGTGCCCACAGAATGGCGTACAGCAACAGTGGTCCCACTCCACAAAGGTGGAGCCTCTACGGACCCTGGAAACTATTGCCCCATAAGCCTGACTAGCTTAGTCTCCAAGGCTATGGAGAGGATCATCATGGAGCTCATAAACAAAGACATTGGGGACCTACAGACACTAGATCCTACCCAGTTCGGCTTTGTCAAGGGCAGATCTTGCCTTTTGAACCTGGATGACTTCTTCAAAACAGTCACCAAAGCCATAGATGAAGGGAAGGTAGTCCACACAGCCTATCTGGACCTTGCAAAGGCATTTGACACAATACCCCACTTGGGCATCATAGATAAGCTATCCAGCTTAAATATAAACCCCTATGTCACAAGATGGGTCACAAACTGGCTCAAAGACAGAACCCACAGAGTGAGAGTTGCTGGAGCCATGTCAGACTCGAAACCGGTCACAAGTGGCGTCCCACAGGGTTCTGTCCTGGGACCACTCTTGTTCAGTATATACTTTTCCGAGGTACAGGCAAATGTGGGAGGACTATGGCTCACCAAGTTTGCAGGCGACTGCAAACTGGGCGCCATAATCAACTCTCCAGCTGACACAAACATCCTTCAAAAAGGTCTCACAGAGACAGATAACTGGTGCCAGCGCCATGGTTTAAATCTAAATGCCAAAAAATGTATAGTCATACCCTTTGGCAAAAACAATGTGCCCACAAATTACCACATAGGCGGAAACCCATTAAGTACAGAGAAAGTTATTAGGGACCTGGGGACCCAAGTTGATAGCAATCTCTCCTTTGAAAACCACATTGCCAAAGTGGTTAGAAAGACCTTCTACACAGCCCACCTCATCACAAAGGGTTTTACATCTAGATCAAGAGAGGTAATCATGCCCCTTTATTCATCCCTCATCAGGTCCATCATAGAATACACTGCCCCTTTTGGGATGTACCTTACCCGAGACCTGCAGCAATTAGAAAGACCCTAAAAGTATCTCACCAAGAGGATCAAGGGTCTCAAACAGATGCCATATGCTGCTCGGTTAAAAAAACTCCAGCTCTACTCAGTTGCATACCGCCTACTTCGAGGCGATCTATGCCTGACATACAAAGCTATGTCAAATCCAGAATTAATGGACATGCTCCACCTCAGTAAATCTAAATCCCTTAGAGCCACACGCTCGAGGGACTTGAACCTCAGCACAGAAATAAATAGAACTTGCTGGAGGGACAGGTTCATAACCCAGAGGCTCCCTTTGCTCTGGAATAGAATTCCAGTTCATGTGAGGCAGAGCACCTCACTGAATCTCTTCAAGAAGAATCTCGATAGGTGGATGGGGGATCGTAGGTTTGTCCCAGGGATTACTCCCGTGTCACTATTAGACAGAGGCACAATAAACTAAACCTTAAAAAGGGCACATTATACTCAAATCAAGGGGTGGCGTAAGCCATACAGAATCGGGCTAGGCTTATAATTGCCCCAGAGCAAATAGCCTAGTATGAACCTATGAACCTATGAACCTATACAGCTCAGCAATCTCCTGCAGGGTGCCCTGTAGAGTTCTACAGCATCAGAGAGACAAAAGAGAGACTTTGAAGTGATTAAGTATCATTTTTCTGCATTTTCTTGCTGCCTTTAGCTAATTTCGCCTAAAACGCCAATTTTCTAGAGTTTCTGTGATTTAAAAAGCTTGTTTTAGCTACATATTGTACTTATTTTATGAAATTACATATGTACCCAGAAGTCTCTAGAATCCCTCTGTTTTCATGTGTGGTGATTGAAAATCCCATTTGTTGTTTATACGTACCCAGAAATCTCTAAAATCCCTCAGTTTTCATGTGCGGTGATTGAAAATCCCATGTGTTGTTTATATGTATCCAGATGTCTCTAGAATCTCTCTGTTTTCATGTGCGGTGATTGAAAATCCCATTTGTTGTTTATACATACCCAGAAATCTCTAGAATCCCTCAGTTTTCATGTGCACTTATCAAAACTATGAAGAACATGCAAACCTTCTCCTCAATGTTTGCATCCCAAAGTTAAAAACTAAAATTGCTCCTACTTTATAACTATCAATGGTTAAAATACTAAGGAACGAACATGTCTAGAGTACATGTTTCGTACAGTGTTGCTTCACTGTAATTCTACTTCTTGGGGACTAGGGGGCCAAGATGAGAAACACACTCTTCATAGTGCAGTACTAATGTGCTTGTGGCACCAGGCAGAACTGTGTGACACCAGTAACAGTCTGAAGTGCAATTACTAATATGCAAGAGGAGTAATTTGTATTACAATATCAAATGTATAATCAATCTGAAGGAACGTCTCCAGGAATAGATGGTATTCCAATGGAAGTTTGGAAGCTAGGAGGGAAGAAAGTGATAAAGATGTGGAAGGTTTTGTTTAACAATATTTTAAGGAGGTAAAGCATTAATATTCTGGAAAAAATGCTGTAGTGGCTGTAATACCTAAGGATGGTAAATAGCTATCAGATTCAGCTTAATATAGGCTCATTTCAATTTTAAATCATGATTATAAAGTGTTTATGTCAATAATTCCTAAAAAACTGGCACACTTGTTACTGAAATTAATAGATATGGATCAATGTAGTTTGCCTTAGAAGGGTGGTAGGATGCAGATGTGGGACAGATGAAGAAATGAGGACATAACAGCAGAAGCCAAAGTAGCTCCCATTACAGAAAAGAGAACAGATTATGGTGGAATTGGACACTTGCAGAAAAGCAGAAGACAATCTGATGAGGAAGATTTGGGACAGACAGGAAGAATGTAAGAGGAAGTGAGGATGTCCAGCAAAAAGGTGGATGGGTTTTGTGGAAGAAGATCTGCGACAGTCAGACATGAGTGTTGAAGAAGGCAGGAGTGTGGCACTGAATTGAGAGTTGCTAACAGTTAACACAATTCCCCAACCTCATGTAAGAAAAATGTGAAAAAGGGGGCTGATGATGATGATGATTAATATGTTTTTGTGGAGGAGAGGCAACCATTTGACAAGATTGATAGAACAGTGATGATACAGAAGGAGGAAGAATGTAAGAAAATACTGCTGTTGTTGGTGGGTCTTAATTCAGAGAAAACGTTTGACAGGGTAGGCTGCAATTTTATGATTAGGGAAATAATGTTAATTAGGAGGATATATGAGTCAAGATGAAACAAGGGCATAGAGCAAAGAGGTGGATGGACTCTGTGAGAAAAGACCTGTGACAGTCAGGCATGAGTGTTGAAGAAGGCAGAAGAATGGCACTGAATAGAGAAACATGGCGACAGTTGGCACCATAGCTGGCCTTAGGCATAGGTCAACTAGGCAGCCGCCTAGGGTGCCGCTCTATCCGAGGCATTTTTCCAATATTTGTTTAGTGTATGTAGACCAGGATGGGGTCACTAAGTGGTGTGGAGGGACCGTGGAGCCCATTTGCCTGGGGCCCCAGTTGACCTAAGGCCACTCCTTGTTGGCACAACATCCTGACCCCATCTAGAAAATAGGAAAAAATGGGGTTGATGATGATGAAAAAGTTGGAGGGTTTCTCTCTGATACATTGTGTCCAAACAGAGGAACCAGGCAGGGATGTCTTCTTTCCCCTTTGTTATTTGCCTCATATTTATAACTATTGGTAAATACATAAGGGACTCAGAAATTCACGCATATAATTGGCATGATAATCAAGAAAAGTTGTCTTTATTTGTAGACAATATCATTTTGGATCTGATAAAACCAGAAAAGGACATCTCAGTGTTGTGGAGACCATTTCAGGTTTTTTTCAGGATGTAAAATAAATGATGAAAAAACAAAGGCTATAGATGCAAACTATGTACCCAAACATGAATTGGTTCAGCAATACCCATATTTATGAAGGACATGATAAAAAAGTATTTAGGAATATGGGTTAAAAAGATACTGTTATAGCAGCTAAGGATATATGGGGAGAGACTAAAAAAAAAGATAATACAAAAACTGAAAAACTTGAAGCTCTTATTTATGGCTATGGAATACAAAATACAAGCAATACAAATGTTTTTAGTCCCTTTAGTTTTATACACAGGTTGGGCATATTTCTATCAACCAGAGGAGAAGGTGTGAACATTAATTAATAAGGAGATGAAGGATTTTATCTGGGAGGGAAAGAGGGTAAGAATCAAGTGGAATAATGTGACCCTTCCAATTGAACAAGGGGGTTTAGTATTATTTAATTTGAAGGGACATTTTAGAGCTACAGAGTTAAGGCTCTTATACAGAACACAAGCAGAAAGCTACAATTCAAAGTGGTAGAGATGATGATGAAGCAAGGGAAGGGTCCAAGAAATAAAGAGAAAGTGTTTTTGACTGCAGATGCTTAAGGAGAAGAACAACAGTCATGCAGAACGTTATGTTCATAATGTAGCAGAAAGTATACTAAGAACTAAACCAACACAGGAATGGAGAAAGGAGATTCTGATGATAGGGATGACTGCAATTAAGGGTATACAGAAAAAACAAGAGGGGACTAGAATTTTCTACAGGAAACTGGCAAAGGAACCAAGATATTAGGAATAAATGACAGAAAGAAAGGAAATAGAATGGGAAGAGGCCAAGAAGACATTTGGACTGCAGGCTAGAAAATGCCTTCCCTATCTGGGATTGATATCAGGGTATAGACAATGAGAAAGGGATAGGGACTCCTAGGTGACAGACCAGCACTGGTGGAATTTTTAGTTGAATCTAAAACAGAAGCTGCTATTGAAAAAGGAATAATTAATAGGGCATATAAAATATCACACATTCAAGGGAGGTTAGAAAAGGTTGGTAAAAGAGACTGGATAAGGAATTCACAAAGAAACAATGAGAGGACATATATATATATATATATATATATATATATATCTCCCAGATAAGTAACAACATGTAAAAGATGCGGATTTTTTCTTGGAAGTGTTTGCATAATTATTTTTATACACCAAGCAAACTCCAAAGTATTTTTCCTCAGGTAGATGGCAGACATTGGAGGTGTGATGGGGAAGAAAAGAAGTAACTGGGAACATTTCTTTTTGAATTGTGATACAAGATCTGACTCACCTAGACATAGTAAGGCCTTGTTAAGTTTAATTATCATGACGGCCAAAAAAGCAATTACTAGAAAATGGAAATCAAAGTCTAAGCCAACCATATTTGAAGCAGTGAATACTGTAAAAGAGATGAAAGAACTGAAGTGGAATCTTCAGAACAGGGTAGGGGCAAATTACATAGAAAAAAATGGAAATTGTGGGAGCAATACCTGCAGAAAAATGTTTTAGAGGAGGAGTGAGGTTTAAGGGAGGGCAGACACTGACCAAATTATGTAATGTTGGATTGATTATATTGTCCAGAAAGAATATATATGATATATAATGTGTGTAGCTGTGAACATGTTAATATGGTTTGTTTTATAAAAAATGTAAGTTTGCCTACATCACAAGAGATAATTCAATAAAGGTGTTTAAAAAGTTACTGTATCTTGCAGAATTCCCTTTAATCTATTCATTTATTTGTATTTTTCAACCTTGAGCACTGATTCATAGGTACCATTTGCAGTCTTGGAACACACAAACTGAACAAACAAATCTTAACATGACAAAACAATACAGGGAAAAAAACTAGAACAAAAAATAAAGATAACAGAAATATGATATGTGCAGTATATTCAACCAAACTATAAATAAAGGTGAAATAGTAGCCTAATAAATACAAACGTGAAAGACACATGCTTACAATGCTAGACATGTTAAGACAAAGAAAACCAATGAGGAAACACACCACAATATGTCAGACCCACACACCACAATATGTCAGACCCACACACCCCAATATGGGGGCTGCCCCCACCCCCTAACTAAATATACCAACTCCAGGATCGTACTACAGTGGGGAAAAGGTCAAATTTCCTCATGTTGCCCAAGTGCAAACTTACCCTGTTAAAAACGTTGGTAGTGTGATAGTTCGGTAAAGTAATGGTTCGGTGTTCTCATCTTGGTAAAGTCGTCATCAGGTAAGTCGGCTTTCAATTATTAGAAGTACACCCATATATATATTTACACACACACACACACACACACACACACATATATATATATATATATATATATATATATATATATATATATATATATATATATTGTGTGTGTGTGTGTGTGTATATGTGTGTGCATGTGTGTGTGTGATTACCTTTACTGCAATGAGTCCTCGAGTAGAAAAAAACAAAATAAGAAAGGAAAGTTAAAGGAAAATATTATTTTAGAAACAATTGCATCTCACAGTTTCAGCATATGTATTTTAAACTTTTATTTTGAAAAATAGGGAAGGATAGGAATTACTAATTATAAGGTAGATGTAGAGTGATTTCCAAGTCTGGACACTAGGACAGAAAAAGTATGATCACTGCAGGCAGGAGTACAATGAAAAGGATGCATGTATGAACGTCAAACATTTATACATGATGATAGCAATGCATGCAGGTACTTTGCATGTGTACATATGCAGATAAGAATGCAGGCAGGAGCAAAATCATGAAAACTCTTACAAAGATGCCCTATATGGAATACTCTGGGCATAACTGGGAAGCCTGACTGTGAGGCTAACAGATGCCCTATATGGAATACTCTGGGCATAACTGGGAAGCCTGACTGTGAGGATAACAGATGCCCTATATGGAATACTCTGGGCATAACTGGGAAGCCTGACTGTGAGGATAACAGATGCCCTATATGGAATACTCTGGGCATAACTGGGAAGCCTGACTGTGAGGATAACAGATGCCCTGTATGGAATACTCTGGGCATAACTGGGAAGCCTGACTGTGAGGATAACAGATGCCCTATATGGAATACTCTGGGCATAACTGGGAAGCCTGACTGTGAGGATAACAGATGCCCTATATGGAATACTCTGGGCATAACTGGGAAGCCTGACTGTGAGGATAACAGATGCCCTATATGGAATACTCTGGGCATAACTGGGAAGCCTGACTGTGAGGATAACAGATGCCCTATATGGAATACTCTGGGCATAACTGGGAAGCCTGACTGTGAGGATAACCCTTTTCCTAAGAAGCTCACAGCTACTTGTAAGAGCAGGCTGCTAAACATTCATGGTTTTGCATTCACATTATCTCCATGGCCACTTGTGTCATGTTAATTATGAATATTTAAGCTATATTAAGGCTCATCAACCTTACAGTACTTTTCATTTTGCTGAACAATTTCATAGAAAACAGAGCATAATCCATATTGTACAGCTGATAGTCTTTTAGCATAATTGGAATGGTTTTAGAACTTTTACATGTGGCGCACTCTCTTCACCTCACACAAACTCATCCTAGACCTGTACTGGCTATGCAGTGTGTATTATTATCGGGGGGTAAGGGAAATATTTTGCAGAACAGCCATACTTTAAATTACAGCTGACTGTCCTCAGTTGTTGTTAAGACACAGCACTGTGGCAATCATCTGACACTCCCATTAGGTAGTAAAATGAAAGAGGGTATAAACAATGGACCTGTTGTCTGGAATGCATATGTTGTTTTGAGGGGTAATTTGCTTATACATTTGTTCACTCTTCTACATCACTGCTCCTCTATATATTTTGAGGTCTAAATTGCGGCAAAAATATGCAGCATTTAGAACCAGCTTTTATTCAAACTTCTTATAAAACCAGTAGCCTCAGATGGTATCATTGAATATAATCAAGTGGAAGCAATAGTGCTTTTATTTGAAGTGTAAATAAAAGTTGATTTTAAAGGGGTCCAGGCTACTACTGTGAGTTTTGTTTGGCTTTTTATCATTTTGGTGGCAATTGCTTTGAGGTGATTTGATTTTAAACAGATATTATAGTAGTTTTCTGCTATCTGACCAATGTCACTACATATATAAATGGCAAATTGCTATGTCAAACAGGACCTTTCAGGATCAAAAATCTTTTCCTGGAATTTCTCAGCTAGCATATGCAAACATAACTAGTATGGGACGAGTAAAGGAGGAGAGCTGGCATAACGGTTAAAGCGTTTACCTCTCAGACACAAGATACAAGGTGTGATTCTCGCCCTTGAGAAATTGGATACATTTAAATTGACTCAGAAAGGCAGCTAGCCTAGTACTTACCTATCAACCTATGAGACATAACCTCAACAGTCACTGAAGGCCTTACCAAAACAAATGCTTGAAGAATTTGGAAATAAAAACAAGAAAGGGAGGCACTAACCAACCACACAACATATTCTCCCTACTTCCAAAATGTAAACCAGAAAATTACTCTTGTAACTCCCTGGAGAGTATCAAAATTAGACATGTTACTGGTGCAGGAAGAAGAGGCAGAGCTAGGCCTAGAACAGACTGATCTGGTCTAACACCACAGACAGTATGTGGTACACTGGACCTAAAGATACTAGTCATTAGTCCCAATGTCATTCCAGACCCCCCCAAAAAATATGACATAAACCAGTCTATCTGAAAATTCCTAACTTCCTACAAAAAAATAGTGATTACGGAGTAGAATGGTATGGACTCTTAACAAAATTAAGGAATTTGACAGAAATGTTTTATTTTTCAGCAGAATTTGAACAGTTTTGGTGCACTGCTCTAGATGTGGGGCCATATGGTGCTGCTACTGGAAATAGGATATTTTTTCCATCAGAATCATTTAGATTTTTGCCAGGTCTGGAGAAAGTTTTATGAAGCATTTGTCATCAGATGTGAATCTTTAGTCACAGTGATTTAGGGAACGGGAACATTCTTGACATGGAGGGATCTCTTTCTCCCTAACATCATACATAAAAAAAAATCTTCTGTTATTAAACAACTCTCTTTTATTTGAACAGCACAATTTTTACCCAACCTCCGAAGACTGTGGGTGTATGAGTAGTCTTCAATTTGGTCAGTCCCTTTCCTAGAATAATAATGATGGCTGTTCTTAAGATATACATCTCTGTATAAGAGTTAAAGCAAAATATTGTCTTTACTGCAAGCACATAGGTAAGAGATTACCGTGGAGAGCAAAATATGATTTTGCACAGGAGTTAGAGACATTACCGAGGATGACGTTTAGGTATAGAACAAATAAGGCCTAGGTAATGATAATGGTGTAGATGGAATATGAGAGAAAGATTAGCTATGGTGAGTGAGTGTACAGTTAAACTGAAACGTTAATGTGAGGAAGTGGTAGAGCTATTTCAGCTTAGCAGGAGAATTTAAAAGGTAGACGGGGACAGCAGTAAGAAATGAAGATGAAGGGAGTCACACCTAGATGAGGAGCATGAACATAACAAGGACTGGATATGATGTTGTTTAAGCAAAGGCTGAAAACCTGAGAATTTTTATCCCTCTTTCTGTTTTGCTGGGATGATGCTCCAGAGTTTACAGACATTGAGTCCCTCGCTGAATTGTTTGACTTATATATGATAAGAAATCATTTTTACTTGAATGACATCTATAGACCGGGAGAGTAGGGCTGTATGGTATCTTTTAGTGTTGGGCATTTTTATGTAAAATGAATAACAGTATATGTGATAATTACTTGTGTGTAAGTTAGGTAGTTGGGTAGTTCAAGTCAGTTTGGTTGTTTTAGGGGCTCATAATTACATGATACTAATGTAGGTAGGAGAGTAAGCAAACTATGTGCTCAGTTTCAGAAAGCACTAAATATTGTTTGTATTACTCCTATAAAAACTGTAGTAACTCTTACTAATTTTGACTTGTAAGAAAGAGCTCCATTGTCAGTATTTAGAGTGGCAGATGTAGTGACCAGTTCTGTGCGGAGTCTGTATGTCCTCCCTGTGGTTGCGTGGGTTTCCTCCGGGTGCTCCAGTTTCCTACCACATCCCCAAGACATGCTGTAGGTGGATTGGACACTCTAAATTGGCCCTAGGCGTCAGTGCGTATTTGTGTGTGCCTTCTGTGGAAGGTTGGGCACTTGGCTGGCAACTCGACACCGTAAAAGTCCACTGCCAGTCATGAGCGGACAGCTGATCCGCTGAGGTGACCCCTAACCGGGAAAACCGAAAGAAGAAGAAGGAGATGTAGCGGCCAGTTGTGAAACAGTTATTGAGACAGCTGACATAAATTTTCAGGACTAACTAACACTGTACTACACTGTCATTACATGTGCTACTTATGGCCTTAGTAATGCTACTTTTCAGGCTTTGTGTTCTGTATTCCACCATGACATCTTGCTGTTTTCTAAGTTGTCAGCAGCATGATTCCAACCTTCTTGCCATAGTTGAATGGGTTATCCAGGTTCTACAGCCCCTCTATTCAAGCTCAAAACCCCATTATTTGAGTTGATAATGGGTCATGTAGCATTTTGAGGGTACTGAATATTGTATATGATGCACAATTTGAACGAAGATGCTATATTTTTTCAACATTGCCAGTGCTACTGTGTGATAGGCTCACTGGTACGTACTAGGCTAGCTGCACTACCAGGACATTTTGAGCCTAGCCAGTTTCCCTTCAAATGTGAGAATCAAAACTCTGTACCTTGTGTCTGTGAGTAAACAACTTAAACATTTTGTCAACCCCCAAAAAAGGGAGGATACAAATATAATGTAAGTAATATGTAAATAAATTTGTTTCTTTAAAAGCAATCAGATACTTCTATATATTAGCTTAATAAAAAAATCCTGTGTTGAGTTGGCATTAGCATTAACCCCCTTTTCCCCATTTTGTACATGAAGTTTGGTTGTTATAGCAACAGTGACATTAACCTAGAGCCAATGTTTACACTGCTGGTTGGCTAGCTCTTCTCATACCAACTTTGTAATTTTATTGTGGAATAAAAACAATTGTCACTGTAACCACCCTCCTTGACCAACCTCTCCTTCCTTTTAACTCTTTCTATCATAACCTTTTTCCTTCTCCTATCTACTCTTCTTCTATGCATCATCTGTGAAATAATTAGGTCTTTACTACACTTTATACTTTAATAGCAAACCAGCAATTAACTGAACCTAAGTACTACACTCTATAATTATTACTGGAGAACTTTTAGTATGTTGATTTTAAATACTGTGAAATGTTACCATGTATTGCATATGATTTTTTTTTCTTTTATTTTGAATATTCATGTAATATTGTTTACTCTGTACTTGTTTATACTTACTTGTGGAACTTTTCACCCTGGGCCTCCGCTGAAAAAGGGTTTTGGCTCAGTCGGACTAACCCGGTCAACAAATGTCAAATAAAAAAATAAAATAAATAAAACAATGACTTTTCTTAACAATGCCATACATTTTAGAGACTTGGGGCAAAAGTAATTATCCTTAACACAGCATCTTAGAGCCTGTAGGGGAATGCTAATTGTCCTGGACTGGAAATTGACCGGAGACTGTCATTGTGTCTTAGATGGACATGGAACCTCATGCCTGCAGAGAGATTCCCAGGCAGGAAGAATGTCTGCAACTGCTTAGAATTGAATCTCTAGAGAAACTGTGCAACAACTGGCCTAAATTAGGATGTTCCAGGTGTGAGACAAGTTTATCAGGAGCCTGCAACAAAGTAGCTGAATTGTAAGTTGGATATATATCTGCACTTTCTTCCTTAATTGTGAAGAAATATGTACATAAGAACACAATCCATCACTAAAAATAACATCACAGCACCTAACTACAGTGCAAGTGATTTTATTTTTGGTCCATATTCCCACAGATAAACCAGTTTCAGCATAAAGTCTACATGAGTATCTTTTTTTTCTGAAATCTGTACATAGACATCTTCTGTTGGTGAGACTATTTTAAATACATGTGTTTTGCAGCCTTGAATAAAAAAGCATCTATTCCAAATAAAAGATGCATTTTCAATTACTTCTGTAGCCAGTGTTGTCAAAATACCATAGTTGTTACAATGAATTCAACCAAGCAAAAGTTTATTCTTTTCAGAAGGAATACTCAATCACAGGTTGCTGTTCATCTATATCATTTGCTTGCAGTCATCTTTAACAACTAAGATATTTTGTCATGGTTCTAGAATTTATTGTTTTTAGCACCCTTATGTAAAAACGAAGAGGCACCTTATTCGAGTACAGGAGCAGGTGCAATTTCTCAATAGAGAAACAAGAGGGCAAATAATATAAAAGTAGTCACTTAAATTTATTTATTTATTCTTATTCATATTTATTTACACTTTGCAGTGATTCTATCTACTTTAATGTAACAGGAGGAGAGTTTGGCTTTCTGTGTGATGTTTAAGTCTGTGAGGATACGGGAAAACATAAAAGAGAGATGAAGGTATATTGGTTGAAGTTAATGTTTTCCTTGCAGAATCAGTATTATTTGGCTCTATAAAGCCAGCCACATTTCTGATATGTTTTTTAATGATTTGCAATTTATTATGATCATTCTGAGATTGTTGTCAGTTGTAATAGCTTGGTTTGGGTTACTGTTTCAGTTTTCAATTTATTGGATGAAGTTATGGTACTTACGTATTATCGCAACCAGATTTTCACGCTAATGCTGGTTGCTTTTGTTTTCCTTTAAAAAAAGAAATTAACAGTATTAAAACTAAATAAAGTCTTTTCTATAATATTTTTAATTTGTAGTACTATTTAACCTTGAAAACACTAAGAAAATCATCATCTTCTTTCGGCTGTTCCCGTTAGGGGTCGCCACAGCAGATCACCTGTTTCCATTTCTTCCTGTCCTTTGCATCTTGCTCTGTCAAACCAACCACCTGCATGTCCTCTCTCACCACATCCATAAACCTTATCTTAGGCCTTCCTCTTTTCCTGTTACCTGGTAGCTTCATCCTTAGCATCTTTTTCCCAATATACTCAGCATCCCTCCTCAGCACATGTCCAAACCAACGTAATCGTGCCTCTCTGGCTTTGTCTCCAAACCTTCCAACCTGGGCTGACCCTCTAATATACTTATTCCTAATCCTGTCCACCCTGGTCACACCCAGTGCAAATCTTAACATCTTTATTTCTGCCACATCCAGCTCAAACTCCTGCCTTTTTGTCAATGCCACTGTCTCCAACCCATATAACATAGCTGGTCTCACTACCCTCTTGTAGACCATCCCTTTCACTCTTACATTTACTCGTCTGTCACAAATCACTCCTGACACTATTCTCCACCCACTCCATCCTATATGTACTCTCTTCTTCACCTCTCTTCCACACTCACTGTTACTCTGAACTATTGACCCCAAGTATTTAAACTCATCCACCTTCCCCACCTCTACTCCTTGCATCCTCACCATTCCTCTATCCTCCCTCTCATTCACACACATATATTCTGTCTTAGTCCTGCTGACCTTCATTCCTCTTCTCTCTAGAGCATATCTCCATCTCTCCAGGGTCTCCTCCACCTGTTCCCTACTCTCACTACAGATCACAATGTCATCTGCAAACATCATAGTCCACAGGGACTCCTGTCTGATCTCGTTTGTCAACCTGTCCATCACCATTGCAAATAAGAAAAGGCTCAGAGCTGATCCTTGATGTAACCCCGCCTCCACCTTAAACGCATCAGTCACTCCCACCGCAGACCTCACCGCTGTCACACTACCCTCGTACATATCCTGTACCACTCTTACATACTTTTCTGACACTCCTGACTTCCTCATACAATACCACAACTCCTCTCTAGGCACCCTGTCATATGCTTTCTCTAAGTCTACAAAAACACAATGCAACTCCTTCTGACATTCTCTGTACTTCTCCATCAACACTCTCAGAGCAAACATCGTATCTGTAGTGCTCTTTCCTGGCATGAAACCATATTGCTGATCACTAATCATCACGTCCCTTCTTAACCTAGCTTCCACTATTCTTTCCCATAACTTCATGCTGTGACTGATCAATTTAATCCCTCTGTAGTTACTATAGCTCTGCACATCACCCTTATTCTTAAAACTCGGTACCAAAACACTTTTTCTCCATTCCTCAGGCATCCTCTCACTTTCCAAGATTTCATTAAACAATCTGGTTAAAAACTCCACTGCCATTTCACCTAAACACCTCCATGCTTCCACAGGTATGTCATCTGGGCCAACAGCCTTTCCATTCTTCATTCTCTTCATAGCTATCCTTACTTCCTCCTTGCCAATCCATTGTACTTCATGATTCACAATCCCTACATCATCCAACCTTCTCTCCCTCTCATTCTCTTCATTCATCAACCCCTCAAAGTGCTCTTTCCATCTCCTCAACACACTCTCCTCGCTTGTGAGTATGTTTCCCTCATTATTCTTTATCACCTTTACCTGCTGCACATCTTTCCTAGCTCGGTCCCTCTGTCTAGGTCCTTTTCTCCCTCCTTAGTGTCCAACCTTTCATACAACTCTTCATATGCCTTATCCTTAGCCTTCGCCACCTCTCACTTTGCCATGCACCTCATCTCCTTATACTCCTGTCTATTTTCTTCATCTCTCTGACAATCCCACTTCTTCTTTGCCAACCTCTTTCTCTGTGTACTCTCCTGTACTTCCTCATTCCACCACCATGTCTCCTTGTCATCCTTCCTCTGTCCAGATGTGATACCAAGCACCTTTCTAAAACACTGAGAAAATAACATTTTAAAATAGCTTGTCCCTTTTTCCGAAATTAACTCATGTCAGCAATGCTGTGTGATGCACGTTCCTCAGCAAAATAACTGCTTTGAAAGGCTACTGAGTGCAATCGCTGATAACCCCCCACACACACATACCAACAGAAAAACAACGAATGAGTCACGCATAGCTTTCCAGCCATAAAACATGCAGAAATCCCTGAAGTACATCTAGAGTTTGTCCCAATATGCCACCATCACAACACCAAAACAAACCAAACCACACCTGGTAACTTCTGCCATCATGGCAGTGCCATGAAAAACTACCCCGGATTACCTGTCAACATCATGCCCCATCACTCTTGCAAGCTCTTAATTCCTGCAAGTTTCTGTTACGAAGGTTGACCTACAAAATTACAACTGAAAAATAAATGAGGTATCTCCGAAAAGCACCTAACATATGCACGATAACTGCCAAAGTCCTTTCTGGCCAAATACATGTGCAAATGCAACCACTCCAAGTTGAATCCAATGCTCGATGTCTTTTCAGCACACTACCCACAAAACCTACAATTGTACCTCTTCATTATTTAAAAAAAAAAAAAAACACCACCAATATCCCAGCACACTTTTTCACACTTCACCCTACCCCAATACAGTACATTATTTAAACGTGAACAACGTATGCCGTATCACTAAATCTTAGAAACAGTTAAGTATTTGAAGTAGAATGGGGCTTGCTTAACTGATATGAGATGCTGGCGGTAAAGGGGAAAGCTATTTTCAAACCTTACTTTTTCAGCCGTTTAACTGATAAACCTTCCTAAAAACACAAAACATTAAAGAAAACATGTCTGTGAGCTTTTTAATACTTTCTTGGTGCTACTTGACACAATGAGAAGCAACCAGCATTACCGCGAAAATCTGGTTGCGATAATACGTAAGTACCAAAGTTATATTGAAAGGTTGTTTTTTGGTGAGCTATTGTTTTGACTGAAGATCAGTTTTGTTTTATTTCAGTTACAACAGAAGAAAGAAACTGCTGCAAAAAAGAGTAAAATCCCATGATTATAGGAACTCTCTGTCAGCCTGAGTAAGAAGCTGAGATTCCTCACAAAATCCTCCAAAGCTAGTTACGAAAACAAAATTGCCACTGTTTCTAAAGACAGCCACAAAGCATTCTATAGCTGTGTCAAGAATCTCAATGGCAACACTCAGATCTGCTTTGAGTTACAGCACAATGGCACTAAATATACAGCACCAACTGATGTTGCCAACATCCTGGCAGACAGGTTCAGTGCTAACTTTACCCCCCTCTCACCCCCTAAAGGGCCCATCTCTATACTGGAAGAATGCAAAGTTCCTCTAAGTATGGCTACACAGGTAAAAAACAGACTCTCCAAAGCCAAGAACACAGCATCCATGGGACCTGACAACATCCCAGGTTGCATTCTACATGAACTACAGAATGAACTGGCACCCCACCTAAGTACCATGTTCAATCATAGCCTCACCTCAGGCTTTGTTCCCACTGAATGGTGCATAGCGAATGTTATCCCACTTCACAAAGGGGGATCCACCATGTACCCTGGGAACTACCACACCATTAGCCTGACGAACCTTGTTTGCAAGGCCATGGAACATATCATCATAGAACTTGTAAACAAAGACATTGGTAATCTCCAAACTCTGGACCCCACCCAGTTCGGGTTTGTAAAATGCAGATCATGTCTCCTAAACCTGATAGACTTCTTTGAAGCAGTCACCAAAGCCGTAGATGAGGGTGAGGTGGTTCACACAGCCTATCTAGATCTCACCAAGGCTTTTGACACCATCCCCCACTCTGGAATTAAAGATAAATTCACTAAACTAGGCATAAATCCTTGTGTCACAAGATGGGTTGCCAACTGACTCACTGACAGAGCCCACACTGTGAAAGTAGCAGACTCCAAATCTGACTTCAGACCAGTGACAAGTGGAGTACTACAGGGTTCAGTCCTAGGTTCTCTCCTGTTTGGTGTCTACTTCTCTGAAGTACAGGCTAACACAGAAGGTCTTTGGCTAATGAAGTTTGCAGATGACTGCAAACTTGGAGCCATAAAAAATCACCGGCCTGAACATAAACCCCTACGTCATGAGATGGGTTGTCAACTGGCTTACAGACAGAACTCACACGGTAAGAATAGCGGGCTCCAGGTCCGACTCTAAACCAGTCACAAGTGGTGTCCCGCAAGGCTCGGTCCTGGGACCCCTACTGTTTGGCATATACTTCTCAGAAGTACAGGCAAACACAGGAGGACTATGGCTAACCAAGTTCACCGATGACTGCAAACTGGGAGCCATAATTGACTCTCCGACTGACACAGACATCCTCCAAAAGGGCCTTACTGAGATGGACACCTGGTGTCAAAGTCATGGCCTCAAGCTAAATGCCAAAAAATGCATAGTCAAACCATTTGGGAAAAACAAAACGCCCACGAATTACCACATAGGTGGCAGCCCCATTAGGTAATAAGAGATCTGGGGACCCAGGTAGATAGTAATCTCTCCTTTGACAATCATATTGCCAAAGTAGTTAGGAAATCATTCTATGTGGCCCATTTAATTACTATAGGGTTCGCATCTAGAAATAAAGAGGTTATAGTGCCCCTCTACTCGTCACTCATTAGACCCATCATAGAGTACAATGCCCCATTTGGGATATACCTCACAAGACACTTCCAACAGCTGGAAAGACCACAAAAGTACCTCACCAAGAGGATTACTGGCTTCAAACATATGTCCTATGCAGCGCAACTGAAAAAACTCCGGCTGTGCTCAGTGGCATATCGCTTACTCAAAGGTGATCTCTGCCTGACTTACAAAGCCATGTCCAACTCAGAATTGATGGACATGCTCCACCTAAAGAAATCCAAGTCACTGCGAGCCACACACTCTAGTGAGCTAAACCTCACCACAACAATAAATAGAACATGCTGAAGGGAAAGATACCTGTCACAGAGACTCCCCATGCTTTGGAACAAAATTCCAAATTACATCAGGCAGAGCCCCTCACTAACACTCTTCAAGAGAAACCTTGACAAGTGGATGGGTAACATAAAATACACCCCTGGGATCATTTCATTGGCTCTGCTTGACAGAAGATCAGTTAATTAATCAATGGGGTAGCGAAAACCGACACACTCTGGCTAGGCTTATAAATGACCTCGGGCAGATAGCCTAGTACCTACCTATGAACCTATAACTATAATACACAGCAAATATAATACACAAATAAAATGTAGTAAACTGATTTACAATATATATGGTGAACGTAGTAATAAAACAAAAAATTAGTAAAACACTCCAAATAAACAATGATAGACAAAATGAGTAGAATGTCAATAGCAGTTATACATTGTTGTGCCTTGGTATGGGAAGAAATATATCAAGTAATTCAACAGGTAAAAGTTTGATTTTTCAAATAAACAAAGCATGCAGGAGACCAGAGAGCAAATGGGAGAGTTAATAGCAGTGTTGTTATGTTTATGTGATACAAGGGCATAACCAGGTATTAAGGAGATGTGATTTGAGGGAGTTTTTGAATATAGAGGTGGAAGGGGCAGTGGACAAGGAATGGGGAAGGGAGTTCCAATTTCTGGCAATGGTGTGGGAGTAGAGGGCTTTCCCTGTGTTATTATTAGCCTTGGTGATGCAGAGGAGAGATTTTTCACTAGATCTAAGGTACCGGTTTGCAGTGTAGAGAGTAAGAAGCTTGGATATTGAGGGTTTTTTTCAGGGTATTTGAGAATATTGTAGGCTGTAACCAGCTGGTGATAGTTAAGTAGCTGTGGTAGCTCAAGCCATTTTATTTCTTTTAGTGCAGTACAGTGATGGGTTCTACAGGCTGAGTTTGTAGCAAACTTGGCTATTTTATTGTAGCACGATTCTAGTTTGTCTAGGTCACACTTTCTGATTTTGGTGAAGATTGGTGCTGTGTACAATAGAGTAGAGAGGAGGTGGCTTTGTGATAGAGTGACTCTAGCTTTTTGTGAGGGAAAGGACTTGTGAATGGATAGAGAGCCCAGCTTTTTGTGTACTAGTTTTATGGCATGTGAGATGTGGACATCAAAGTGAAGATTGTCAGTTTCAATGCCCAGAAGTTTGGTGTGGTTAGAAGGGGAGATGGTGGTTCCGTCCTTAGATGTAATGGTAAAGGAGAGGGTTTTTTTATCTATTAGGGGAAAATAGTAGCAATTTTGTCTTCTTGGGATTTAGAATCAGTTGGATACCTGAGATCCATTTTTCTACAGAGATGAAGGTATCCCGAGTGAGTGTTTGTAGGGTGGTGGGAGATGAGGCGGAGCAGATCAGGGTTGAATCATCTGCATATTGAATGAGTGTGGCATGTTGCATTGAGCTACTGAGGTTGTTTGTGAATAAAGAAAATAGTAATGGGCCCAGTACAGAGCCCTGTGGGACTCCTGTGGTGGTTGGAAGTTGTGGAGACAGAGGTTCTTTTCCACTGGACTGATTGTTACCTGTCAGATAGGTAGCTTCTGAACCAGGCTATAGTAGAAGAGGTGAAGGATAGTGATGTTAGTGAGTCTAGTAGGATGGAGTAGGAGACCATGTCAAATGCCTTTGAGAGGTCCAGGAAAATGGCGGATACATATTTGTTATCATTCCTGTGAAGGTTGGTATGATTAGAGAAGGACAGAAGGGCAGTGGTAGTGCTGTGATGTGGAAGGAAACTGTGTTGTGTGGTATATAGGAGATTTCATGTGTTAAGAAATTTCAACACCTGCAAGTGGATGCATTTCTCAAGAATTTTAGATAGGGAGCATAGGATGGAAATAGGTCGGTAGTTGGAGAAGTCGTAGGAGTTACCTCCTTTATGGAGAGGAATGATGTAAGATACTTTCCAGAGTTTGGGTATGTAGGATTCTTGTATGGACCGGTTGATTAGGATGGAGACAGGATATGCTAGGGAGTCACTAGCCACTTTTAGGTATGCAGCAGGTATGTTTTCAACTGCCAGTGTGGTTGGTTTGAGTTTTAGGAGGATTTTTTTGATAGCTGAGATGGGGACAGATGATAGGCTGAAAGAGGGGGTGCAATGGGATAGGTTGGGTTACGACTGAGGTAGGCTATTTTTGGTTATTTGACTGGACAGGGCTAAGATGGACTTAGTAAAATGGTTATTAAATTGAGAGGCTGTGTCCAGGGTATTGTCTGTAGAGTTAGGAGTAGGAGTAGTGGTTTTGCCTGGCTTTAGTGGGGAGTTAATGGCATTCCAGAATTTCTGTGGGTTCTTTGAATATTTGCCATGGGCACTAAGAAAATAGTTTTGTTTATTTATTTTGGTTTCAGCCTTGGCCGTGTTTCTAAGCTGTTGATAGTATTGCCTGGAGCTAGGGGTATTATCAGTTTTCCAGATTTTCCAGGCTTTATCTCTGGCTTTTAGCAAGGCTCTAGTGTCCCTACTTAGCCAGGGTGCGTAGTTGGCCTTAACTCTGATCTTTCTGCTGGGAGCAAGACTGTTAAGAATGTTGGAGAAGGTAGTATTAAAGTAGTCTACTGCCTGGTCTAACCCAAGTGTCCGTAGTGGTTCTCAGTTGCAGTGGCTTAGGACAGTATTTAGGTATTGTGGGGTAAGGTTACAGTCATCTCGTATGAGTTTGTAGACAACTGGTTTGGGGTGATTGGAGTGTTTATGGAGTAGAAAGGTGGGGAGATGATCACGTAGATCATCTGGGAGACAGCCTACTGTATATGTTTGTTTGGGATAGTTGGCCAGTGTCCAGTCCAGTATAGATTCTTTTTTTGTTTTTTTGTCTGTTCTAGTTGGTTCTTCACTTAGTTGAGAGAACCCATATAAGTTGATATGTGTAGAGGGGTTGCTGGAATTACAGGCTGTCCAGTCAATGTTAAGGTCACCTAGTAGGATTGTTTCCTGCGGTAGGTTGTCCTTTGTCCAGTGTAAGATTTCTTCTATTATGAGTGAGTTATTGCCTGGAGGTATGTAGCAGCATGTTATATTGATGTTCTTGGTGTTTCTTATGGAGAGGACAGAAAACAGGACTTCAGCATTTTGAAATGTGGGTGGTGTGGTGTGCAGGAGTTGGAGGTTAAGGGTGTTTTTAAAGAGAATGGCTACTCCTCCTCCTTTCCTGCCTGTTCTATCAGATCTAAGTGTATTATACCCTGGGGGGAGGAAGTCTTCATCTTGGATACTGGGTTTTAGCCAGGTCTCTGTGATGGTGAGTATATCAGGGTTGTAGTGGGCTATGAATGCATGCAGTCTGTTAGTTTGTTGGTGATACTTCTTATGTTGAGATATATATATATATATATATATATATATATATATATATATATATATATATATATATATATATATATATATATATATATATATATATATATATATATATATATATATATATATATATATCTATCAATTTAGCATATTTATACACTTTCAACCTATTTTTGCTTCACAGTTTACTTACTGTAACTGTTATACTTAACTTCACCAAAGCGCTATTTTTATGTAATAACATCTTAAATTACTGCAATTGTTATACAAAATTCATATATAATTTTAACATCTAATATTTTAATACAAAGCTGGCTACTTGTTCAACTTGGTTTTTTGCTCTAGTACTTTTTTTTGTTTTTGTTTTATACCTTAGTGCTTGTTGCTTCATCATTTAACCTGTACGTTACCTTTAAAAATGAGCTGGCTTTGGAATTCATGCTGGGGGCTTGACTAGCACATGACTATTTTCAGTAACTCTGATTGGTTTTAGGTTTAAATAAGGAAACCAGGAAATGTTTGTATGTTCATAGGTTCATAGGTTCATAGGTGTGTACTAGACTAATGGCCCTGGAGCATTTACAAGCCTAGCCCATAGGATTACCCTGGCATTGTGCCACCCGACCTTTATTCCCAGTGCCTCGGTCGAGTAAAGCCACTGGAGTGATCCCTGGGGTGAATTTTCTATTTCCCATCCACTCATGAAGATTTATCTTGAAGGGGGCCAGTGAGGTGCTCTGCTTCACATCTATGGGAAGTCTGCTCCATAGCATGGGCAGTTTCTGGGTTATGAACCTGTCCCTCCAGCATGTTCTTTTGATTGTGGTAATGAGGTTGAGGTCTCTGGAGTGTGTGGTGCAGAGGGATTGGGATTTCTTCAGATGTAGTATTTCTAACAGAGCTGGGTCAGACATGGCTTTGTAAGTCAAGCAGAGATCACCTCTAAGTAGACGATATGAGACAGAGAATTGTTGGAGTTTTTTTAGTCTGTTCATATAGGACAAATATTTAAGGCCTAGGATCCTCTTTGTGAGGCACTTTTGTGATCTCTCCAGTTGTTGCAGGATTTTAGAGAGGTACATGCCAAATGGGGCATTGTACTCAGTGATTGGCCTAATGAGGGAAGAGTAGATGGAGACAATGATCTCTTTCTTCCTGGATGCAAAACCCTTAGTAATGAGATGTGCCACATAGAAGGACTTTCTGACCACAATGGCAATGTGGTGGTTAAAAGAGAGGTTGCTGTTAACCTGTGTTCCCAGATCTCTTATAATGCCTTCTGTGTTCAGTGGACTACCATCAATGTGGTAATTCATGGGAACTCAGTTTTTCCCAAAGGGGATGATGACACATTTTTTGGCACTGAGCTTAAGGTCACAGTTCTGACACCAATCGGTGGTCTCAGTGAGGCCTTTCTGTAGGATGTCAACATCACTTGGGGAGTTAATACCAGCTCCCAACTTGCAATCGTCTGGAAATGTTGTCAGCTAGATTCCCTTCATGTTGGCCTGGACTTTAGAGAAGTAGATACCAAGCAGGAGAGGACCCAGGACCGAACTCTGTGGGACTCCACTCGTGACTGGTCAGCAGTCTGATTTGGAGTCAGCTACTTTCACACTGTGGGTTCTACCTGTGAGCCAGTTTGCAACCCACCTAGTGATATAGGGGTTGATGCCTAGCTTAGTGAATTTTTCTATGATTCCTGAGTGGGGAATGGTATCAAAGGCCTTGGCCTGATCAAGGTAGGCTGTATGAACCACCTTGCCTTCATCCACAGCTCTGGTGACTGACTCAAAGAAGTTGATCAAGCTGAGCAGGCATGATCTACCCTTCACAAAACCAAACTATGTGGGATCCAGTGTTTGGAGATTTCCTATATCCTTGTTTATTAGGTCCACGATGATGCATTCCATAGCTTTGCATATCAGACTGGTCAGGCTAATGAGGTGATAGTTCCCAGGGTCTGTAGTCACTCCTCCTTTGTGGAGAGGGATGACTGTAGCAGTGCGCCATTCAGTAGGGACAAAGCCTGAGGTGAGGCTGTGATTGAACAGTGCACACAGGTGAGGTGCCAGTTCACTCTGTAGTTCATGTAGAACACAGCCAGGGATATTGTCAGGCCCCATAGAAGCCGTATTCTTGGCCTTGGACAGTGCTGTTTTAACCTGTGCAGCAGTAATAGTGGGTGCCTGGCAATCTACTGGTATTAACCAAACCACCAGTGACCAGAGAGGAGAAAACACCACAAGGAACAAACAACCCACTCTGTGCTGTTGCCTCAAAAAAATCCACAGGCATGAAATGATCCAAAATATTGGTAAAAACACAGGTTTATTACTCCAGCCAGTCAAAGCAGTAAAATAGCTTAAAAACCATACAGAATAAATAGAACACAACTGTAGTGTATCCAACACAGTCAAGTGCTTTCGTCCTGCTCTAGGACTTTTTCAGAACTGTGTTTGCTAAAACCCACTCCCTCTTTTATACTGACAATTAACTAATGAAAATTTAAATCATGTTAACCCTATATAATCTGTTAAAAACTGTGTAGTAAATTTTAATGTTTCTGTAAATGAAAGCAGTGTTGTTTACTAAACTAGGTTCTTTTCTATTACAAAATAGTGGCCCTATGTTTCAATTCAGGTTTTATAGATACACTGTCATTGATGCCTGGGGTTACCGTGGCATTAAGTCTCAATTGCCACCTCATTTCTGTCCTCTCCAAGTTGTTTTTCCAATTACCCCGTCTCGGATTACTACCAGTAACCTCCAGAATACCAAATAAGAAAGAGTGATTGGGATTATTTTTAATATGCCTGTATATAGCATTATTTTCATCATGTATTCTCGCAGCATACAAATGCTCATAGATCCTCCTTCTAAAAGTTATTTCGGTTTTACCAATGTAGAAATGTTGACATTCCTGACAAATAGCTATATATACCAGTCCTTTCGTAATACAGGACCCTGTTGCTAATTTTATCTCCCTGTCCCTTACTTCCAACCATACTGAGGTTCCCACTAAGATGTACCTACAGTGTTCACAAGTTCCACATCTAGTTATCCCTCTCACATTGTTCTTAACGTTAATGGAATGTTCCAGTAAAAATTTTAAATTGTAATTAGTTTTAAAAACAAATGTTGGTTCTTTTCCTACTGTATCTAATATTTCCTTGTTCCCTTTAAACAACACCCAGTTTTTCTTGACAATATCCCTAATCTTACTACTTGTTTCTCCATAAGTCACCACCATGGATTGCGTATAATCTTTCCTTGTGTTAGTTTCATTCTCCTTCACTAAATAGGATCCCAGCAGGGGTTTATACGTACTACCCCACTCGCTAATAACTTGCTCACAAATGGGTAGTACAAATTCTAACGGGTAACCTCTTTCAGAAAACAATGTTACTAGTGTGCCCATTTCTCTCTTTACTATATCAGTGTTAGAACACATTCTTCCTACCCGGACCATTTGACCCTTTACTATGTTTCTTTTTGTATATAGCAGGTGACTACTTTTAAATTCTAAATAATCATTTGAAAAAGTGGGTTTTCTATAAATTTGAGATTCGAATTTCTTGTTTTCATAATTCTTATTAAGTAAAACATCAAGATAATCGATACTGTCATTATTAGAAGTACCAGTAAATTTAAAATATTCGCTTAAATTATTTATATATTCCATAAATTCTTCATGTTTATCTCCCACCTTCCATAAAATAAAAATATCGCCCAGGTAACACAAGTAGTGAATCCAAAACATAGAAAAAGAGGTGTTAAAAATGTATAACCTCTCCCACCCATACATTACAAGATTCACAAACAAGGGTGCGCAACTAGTGCCCATGGCTATATCATTGACCTGACGATAATATTCTCCTTCAAAAGTGACATAATTATTTTTAAGATGATTTCCATTAGTGTCATAATAAAGTTCACCATAGTATTACTTAATGATGTTTTTTCCACTAATACTTCATAAAAAAGCTCTAAACCAGTTTCGTGAGGTATGGAGGTGGACAAGTCAACCACGTCCACAGTAGAGAAACTCAAACTCACTGAAAATGTATCCTGTTTGATTCTGCCCAAAAAGTCCCAAGAGTCCCTTAACACATGTTCTATAGGGACCAGGAACTCCCTTACTATTCTGTCCACAAAAAACCCTAAAGAGTAGGTAGAACTGTTCTGACAAGTTATAATCAACCTGTATGGGGGATTCTTGATGTCCTTGTGGACCTTCAGTATCCCAAACACAACTGGAATAGTAGGCTTTTGATTCACCAGAAAACCATATACATCTTTATGACACCTTGCAATAGTGCATCTTCTAACATCATCTGGATTCTCCTATGGGAAATATTTATTTCATTTTTAGAAACACTTTGGTATTTCTCTTCCTGCTGTAACATGGAAAAAATCTTGTTGTTGTAATCTTCCTTATTGGTTATAGTCATCCCACCCCCCTTGTCTGGTTTCATGAACCTCAGTTGGTCATTACTTATTAATTCCCTCAGTAAACAGCTCTCTTCCCTATGTAAATTAAATTTACTAGGCTTAAATTCATTGAAATACTCAAAAATCTCCAGTGAACAAACTTTATCAAAAGTTCCTATTAAGGGGTGGAGTGGCGGGTTAAAACAACTTTTTCTTCGGAGCCATTCCTTCTCCCTAGCCGTGTTGTTGTCCTTAAACATGTATTTTAAGTTCATTTTCCTTGTAAAAAGTTTTAATTCAGTTAACACAGAGCGTACATCTTCTTTTTTAGAGGGAACAAATTTAATACCTTTCATTAGTAAGGTGAAAATATTCTTATCAATATTAATACCAGCGTAATTAAAAATATTAAAACCCTGGTAAGACAGCAGCAACCCATCAAAAGAGCTTAGAATGTCTACTCCCTGCCCCACTTCATTAAGTGTTACTTGTAGCTGTTCTTCCTCCACTTGTTTTGCGGCAGGAAACCTTTCCCCCTGGTAAGACCCTGAGGTAAAAAAACATCATGGTTCCTATAGTTGTTTCTTTTATTTTGTAACCTCTCCGATCTTCTTAAGGGTGGGTATTCTTGATCATACACACTTTCCATTACACTTACTCTCTGAGGATTGCCCTGCCTGGTATCAAACATTTCAGCCCTTGAAACATTATCTCCTTCATAACTTTCACCAAAGTAAGATTTTGGGAAGGGGTAAGCTGTTTGATTTCTATACTTATTCTCATCCCTAGCTAACTTTCTTTTTTTCCTTTCAATATTAATTTCTACTTGTTCCTCAACTTTGTCAAAAAACATATTATATTTCACAGAAACATTGTTAAAATGAACATCATTTAAAATAGCTTTGTTACATTTCTCAATAACAACAAGCATTTCTTTGACCTTATTATTGTTTAACTTAATAATAAATTCCATGAGTTCGAACCCATGACGGTCAAACATTTCACATAATTCATCACATTCTTTCTGTCCCTTTTTAAGTCCATTAGGGAATTTATAAACCCTTAATCCCTTAGGTACTTTGCAGTTTTTAATGCATTCTGCTAAATATGCATTATCGCATTGTAAGTTACGTACCTTACAAAGCGATTGTTCTAAATCATTGAATTTTTTGTCCATGTTCTCCTCCACGTCTTCTGTGCGAACGTCGAACAACCTAAAGTCACTATTGAACCAGTCCTGGAACCTATTTACATTATGCCCCACAGTCTCTGAAGTTGGTTTCTGTCCACAAGGAATAAAACCGGTCATGGCTGTTGTTAACATCGCCATGTTTCCCCTAGACCCTCGATTTGTTGCTCCTGATGACGATTCACCCACAACACTGTCTTGTCGGCTCCCTTTGACCTCAGAGTCCTGTGCCTTCGGGTGTTGTAGTTTCTCAACAGCTTCCTGCAGTTGAGTTACTTTGTTTGTCAATGTGAGGACAAGCTGAAAAATATTATTGTCCTCCAGAACACCATTCTCAGCATTCGTTAAGTTATTTGATCCATCAAAAGCATTGTTCTCTTCGAACACAGAAGGCATACCTATATCACTCATTTTCCTGCCCAGCCAAAAAGGAAAATTCCTGCTGCTTCAACTTTTTGAAAAATCCGTTGAGTCTGGCAACACGCACTACTGGTAAAATAAAACAGTAGAAACCAAATCACCAGTGACCAGAGTGGAGAAAACACCACAAGGAACAAACAACTCACTCTGTGCTGTTGCCTCAAAAAAATCCACAGGCATGAAATGATCCAAAATATTGGTAAAAACACAGGTTTATTACTCCAGCCAGTCAAAGCAGTAAAATAGTTTAAAAACCATACAGAATAAATAGAACACAACTGTAGTGTATCCAACACAGTCAAGCACTTTTGTCCTGCATTAGGACTTCTTCAGAACTAACACAGGGAGGGATGTGGATTTCCAAGGTGATTAGTTTGTGGTTGGATCTAACCAGGGAGGAGTTGACTACTGGTGTAGTGCAATGATCGCCCATGTTAGCAATGACCAGGTCAAGGATGTTGCTACCTCTAGTGGGGATAAGAATGAGCTGGTGCAGGGCATTGGAATTAATGAATTCCAGAAAACGTTGGGCAAGTGTATTGGTACATGAGTAGTTTTCCCATTTAAAGGAGGAATAGTTGAAGTTGCCCAGTATAAGAGTGTGAGGTTGGACCTTAATATTCTCCAGGGTGCTTAGGAACATGGAGTCTGAGTCTTGGGACATGGTTGGGGACCTATAGCAGGCTACAACCTGAATTACTGTCTTCCCCAATGTTAGCTGCACCTGAAGTATCTCAGATGCATTATGTTGGACTACCAGTCTGGAGGTGTGCACATCCTTTAGGAATATGGAAACACCACCGCCATTGGAGCTTCAGCCCAAGTTCTGGGGCTGAAAGTTGTGGAATGAGTTATAGCCTGGTAGTGCAAGGGTGCTTTCTGCTGCCTTGAACCAGGTCTCTATTACAGCACAAATGTCAGTGTTCTCCATTTTAAGTAGTTATTTGAGTGAGTGCATTTTAAGATTTAGACTTCTAGCACTGAGCAGCATGACCCTCAGATTGCATTTGTTTGTAGCTGTTACGGTGGTAATTTGGTCTTAGGAACACCACCTAAAAAAGGCACTATAAGGGTGGCAAGAGTCTTGACCAGTATCTGGAAGCCCAGTGGTGACAGGTGCAGGCCATCTCTGGCAAAGCATTGACGTCTGTCAGCATGTTTATCTGATGAAAGCTCTGGACATGCTGAGTTTTGGAGAGAAAGTTGTTTGAGTTGAGATACTGCATAGGCTGTGTATTGATGCACTTCTCCAGAGTTTTTGACAAAGGGGATAGAACTACAATTGATCTCTAGTTATTATACTCTGTAAATGTGCCTCCTTTGTGTAATGGTATAATGTAGGATCTTTTTCCAAATTAAAGGGTCATTCTTTTCAAATATGGCACTGTTTATCAGGATGAACACTGGGAATGCTATAGTATATTCAGTCATTTTTCATTAGTCAGTTAGGAGTTGATCAGCAGCCAAGGAGGATAGATTTAACTTAAGTTAGAGATTTTTTATAGCAGAAATGGACACAAGAATAAAGTTGAATGTTTGTAACTGGTCAGGAAAGGGTAGGTGAGAGAGAGGAGTGGTGTGATTAATGTTAATGAGGGACAGGACTGTCTGTATAAAGAAGGCGATGAACTGTGAGGGAAAACTTGACAAGAAGGATGGGGCAGTTCACTCAGGATATATAAATTTCTTTACAGATGATTAGAATAGTTTTGGATCTTTTTGATGTTTGGATTATAGCCTTGTAAAATAGGTTTGTTTGTCTCGTTTGATGTGTTGTTTTGTGAGATTTCTAAGGTGTCTGAAGTTCTGAAATGCATTGGTTAATTTACATCATATTGTTTCCAAGGTTTATCTCTTTGAAGCATAAACGTTTTGTCTCTTTTGTTAGCCATGGTGCAAGATTTGAATTGACCCTTTTGGTATACACTAGGACAAGATTGTTGAGGGTATGCAATACGATATCATTTAAATGTGCAACAACAGATTCTAATGACATAGGTTTTACTATGTTTCAGTTATAGTGAGTTAATGTATTGACAGAGGTTTCATCGTTGAATTTGGTTGTATTGTGTATTTGGTTATAAATGATTTGTTTGGACTGGCTACTATTCCCTCCTAACTGCATAAGTAGGAAGGTGGTGGCTTATTGCATCAGACACCCAGCTGTTTGTAATTTGCCTGTCTTGTTACTACGGACCCAATGAAAGGGTGAATGCATGTTAGAGTTTTTGTTTACTCTACTGCTGGAGATGATAAGTTGCATATCTCTTAACCCCTTAGAGCAAGAAATCTGGACAAAGCCACAAATAATGGGAGGACAGAGGCACAAAAAATAGGGCCATTTTAAAAATATTGCTCTTACAAACTTAAAAAGCTGACACACCAACAGGTTTTGCATTAGCATGAATTTTCTGAAGGGCATGAAGTCTGAAACTCAAATGTCTGCCATTATTCAATGACTTGCCAGCGATTTTACAGAAAACCATAATTTAATGAGAAACATGCCAAAATCATGAGTCAAAAATCTGGATATTATGTGAAAATCTTGGCAGCTGAGAGGTAGGATTAGTTGGGTAAATCTGTATAAGTTCATTGATTCAGTGGGGGTGTCATGACTGGCAAGCTGCCAGGCCGTGTTGAGGATAACTAATATAATGGTTTAATTGTGAATATATTAAGGTATCCAGTGGAGGATATTTTCTGCATTCAGGTTATTATCTGTTGGAATATATGTGGCTGACATACATACTGTCTTCCTGTTACTGAGTTCGAGGAGGGATATAAGGAGCTCAGCATTTCTAAATTTAGTTATCTATAGAGAGAGCAAGGTTATCTCAACAGAATTCTTAACAGAATCCATGGTCTCACGCAACATGGAGAAGGTTGTCAACTCACGCACCATTACATATGCCCATAGTCCCACTACTCATACACATAGTATGCATCAAACACAAAAATCCACATAAGCCGAGATTCTCTCGAAAAACATAATGAAACACCAGAGACCTCAAAACACAAGACTGCTACATCTAGCACAGTTCCCACAGCATTCATGACACATAGCAACACCAGTGTCTCACCCACCAAGCCTGTAAGATGTAACTCTTAAAAAACAAACATTCTTGTCATTGGAGACTCAATAGTGAGACACATGGATGTCCCACTCACCAGGTTGGACATCAGCTGCCTGTCTGGTGCCAGGATTTGTCAGATTACACATGCACTAAGGTCTCTCAGCAACATGTGCCATTATGCCTCTGTCATAGTTCATGTTGATGTGAACGACCTGAGACGTATCTCATTGGACTATATGAAGACAGACATGGTCGTTGAGCTTTCTGAGTTTGTGTCCCAGGCAGGTATGTCCCTAGCCTTGAGCAGCATACTACCCTCACCTAGAATGATGCCACAGTATAAACAAAAAATGATTGATTTCAATAACTGGCTTAGTTTTTGTTGTCATTCAAAGGGTATGCAGTTCCTGTCAGCCTCGGAAGCAATGGTCAACAAACCTCGCTGCTTTGCTAGAAACGGTTTGCACCTGGAACCTCTAGGCTTTCAGCTGCTGGCAAAGGCTCTTGCCTCCCCCATAGTGCGTTTTTAGGCAAGGTCTCAAAAACAACATTACTGACATCAAATTAACTAATCAGAACAAACTAAGAGTCATGCTGCTAAATGATAGGAGCTTAAACCAAAAACTGCACTCCCTGGAAGCACTTCTGTCATTAGAAGATGCAGATGTTTGTGCAGTCACAGAAACCTGGTTCAAGGCCTCAGACAGTACCCTGACCTTGCAAGGTGACAATGCCTTCCACACCTTTAGACCACAAAATGAATGTGTGAAATTCAAAGGAGGCAGTGTTTCAGTCTAGTGATAAATTCACCTCCCGTCTAGTTAGAGTGGACAACTCCATGGAGTTACTCCAGGTCCAGGTTATGGTGGGTAAAACCCCCATACAAATTATAGCCAGTTATAGATCCCCCTCCATGGGTCATGAAGCCCACGAAGCCTACTTGAACAAATTGGAGACAATCCAAATTTTATCAAACACACTGGTTATGGGGGATTTCAAATATCTCACCATCAACTGGGAAACCTACTCTAGCCCTAACTCTCTAGTGCAAAAGTTCCTTGACTTTGTTAATTCAAATGCCCTGGAACAAATTGTCCATACCCCAACAAGAGGAACAAATATTCTAAATCTGGTCTTCACCAACATGTCAAACAGATGCACTGCTGCAACTGTCGGATCCTCATTAGTTAAAACTGATCACAAATCAGTCACCTTTGAGCTGGCAATAACACCAGAACTCATAAAGGGTGAAATCAAACTAAAAAACTTCACCAAGGCAAACTATACCCTCATAGGTGAAGGTATAAATAAATTCCAAGCCCCACCCCAAGCTGGAAGTCGTAACTATGCCAAAGCTTACACTAAAGCCCAGTACAATCACTTTCATAAGTGAATAAACTCAGCTGTACCAGAAAGCATCAAAGCAAGAGCCCCAAGTAAAAACAAGCTGTCGTGGTGGACATCCAGCATCAACAAACTTGACAATAAATGCAAAAAGTTGCTATCCAAGAAAACAAAGGCAAGGCCCCAACAATGGAAAAGCACCCTTTTCAGCCTCAACAGGCAAATAAGAGAACTTGTCAAATGCTCCAAGGGTTCTTTTGAGAGAAACATAGGAAATACAGCCAAGGATAATCATAAGGCCTTTTACCGCTACGTACATAGCCTAAAAGGTAGGACCCAAGCATTTGCAGAACTAGTGGCTAACGGATTCACACACACTGATCCCACAGAGATAGCAAACCTGCTAGCAGATGGGTTTGGTGAAAATTTCACTCCCTTATTCCCTCCTAACCAATCACAAACCTTCCACCAAATTCTCCCCCACCCTACATATCTGAAGAGCAGGTCTTCAAAGCCTTGTCCTAGGCAAAAAAGCACAGTCTCTATGGGACCAGACGACATCCAGGCTGTCTTCTAAACAGGCTAAAAGATGAACTATCATCACCACTAAGTACCCTTTTCAATCATAGCTACTCATTCCAGGGACATAAATATGGCCTGCAACTTAAATAGGATATGAAGGAGGGACAGATTTATATCCCAGCAACTGCTACATCTTTGTAACAAGCTACCAATTCATGTGAAACAGGGCACCTCTATGACACTGTTCAAGAGGAACCTGGACGACTGGAAGGGGCACTGTAAATGCTTACCGGAGATAGCATCTACAACCCTCTTGGATATGGGCAGTCATCACTAAATGCAATCTTGAATTTTGACTAGCATTTCTATGGTATTAAATTAGAATGAAACGGCTAGGATTAAAATGACCTCCGGGTTGATAGCCTAGTAATGTCCTATGATCCTATAGATGATGGCAACACCATAGGTTTGTAGGTTCATACGTGGTTACTAGGCTAATGACCTTAAACGGCATATTTACTCATGCTTTCCAATGTGTTGTACAAGTTATAATACAGCTCATTTTATAGGGAGTATAACTTGGACAAGAGGGGTCAAACACTTACACGCTTCTTTCTAATACAGATACAGGTGGCAGGCTGGGGTAAATTTATGATCCAAGTCAAGCTTAAATAATTGCAGGGAGGAACTCTGCATCACTAGGTGGGAAGTTTCTGAGACACATACCTGTCCCTCCAGCATGGCTTATTTATGTTGTAGATCAGGTTTAGATCCCTAGATTGGGTATTTCTGATGCTATTTGTTTTGCATATCTGCAGCAGTTCTTTAAGGGTTGAATCAGAGGATGCTTTGTAGGGCAGCCATAGATTGCATTACAGCAGTCTGTAGGAGACTGAGTATAAGGATAAGACTTTTAGGTGGTCCATGTAGGACATGTTGTCTAGACCATATGTTCTTTTTGTGAGGAAGCACTGTGGATGGTCCAGTTCTTGCATGTGCCTGGTGAGGTACAAGTCAGCATGTACATTTTACATAATCATTGGTCTAATGAGGGCAGAGTACAAAGGAACAATGACAGCCTTGGACCTAGATGCTATACCTTTGCTTATACGCTGCTCAACATAGAATGATTTTTTTACTACAGTAAACACATGTTGTTCAAAGGCCAAATCACTGCCTACATGTGTTCTCAAGTCCCTGACCACAAGGCCAACTCTGAGGGGTATATTATCAATACAGTAAATTTCTGGGGTGGCCATCTGTCTGAAATATATTATGCATATTTTGACACTGAATTGTAGACTCTGGCTGTGTCACTAGTTACTAGTCATCATGAGGCCTTCTTGAAGAATGTTTGTGTGTTTGGGCGATTCTGTGACTGTTTTTAGTTTGCAATCACCTGTGAACTTGGTCAGCCTGCATGAGGCATTTTGTCAAATGGTTTGGCCAGGTTGATTTAAGCAGTATGCACTGTTTTACCCTGGTCCATTGTTTTGGTGACTTTCTCAAAGAAGTCCACCAGGTTGAGTAGGCATAATCAGCTTTTAACAAAGCCAAACCGAGTTGCATCCAATGTCTGAAGATTTCCTATGTTGTTATTTATCAAGACCATGATTATTCTTTCCATGGCCTTACATATGAGAATAGTCAGGCTTATGTACCAATAATTTCCCTGGGCCCATGGATGGCCTGAACTTGTGAAGAGGGATAACAGCTGCAGTCCTTCATTCATTTGGTATGAAGCCTGTTTACAGGCTACAATTGAACAGTACTTCTAGTGGCAACCAATAGGTTATGTTTCATGCAACTAAGGAGGCATCCTGGGATATTATCGGTCATATTGCAGCCAAGTTTTGACTCTGGAGAGTGCATTGAGGACTTGTTCAAGCGATAGTTGTGGGAGTGTGGTTGGGGTATTTCTTGAGAAGTGTCTGGGGGAGAAAGTGAGGCAAAATTTAATTTATCTGCCGGTAGATTTGCTATATCCTCTGGCTCAGTATAGGTGGCTACATTTACAATTAGTTTGGCACATTGCTGTGTATAGCCTTTGAGGTTTCGGATATAGCTGAAGAATGTCTTGTGGCTGTCTTTATCATGGGAGGCTACTTTTACCTCAGATTTGGCCTTGGTTGACTAACTTAGTCCCCTGAGATGTTTATTTAGTTTGATGAGGAAGTTCTCAGCTTGCGGGGCATTTCACTTTCCATTTTTGACCATGATTTTCTTCCTTTTGGTACGTACCATCTGCTCTTTTATCTTTTCTGTCAAGCCTGAGTGAATTAAATTCTTGAGGTCTGATTTCACTATCAGCTCTTTCTTTTCTTAACCAGGTTTCTGTGGCTACCATTATATCAGGGGAGTAGTTAGCAAGATCTGCACAGCATTTGAATGTGTAAAAAAAGCAAAAGAAAAACAAAATCTATGAGCCGTGACGAGAGACTCAGATAAGTGTGAATCTTTGCACTTTAAATGAAATAATTTTACATGCGTTTAAGTAGGGAGGACTTCTGTTCAGGGAAAAACACATTTTGCTGTACAATCAGTTTTGCCTATGAGATAGTAGCTGTGAGAGACATGAGAGATACTACATAGGTATTACAGGTCACAGAATATTTATAGACAGCTTATGGAGGCAGCGTTCAGAAATAGGGAAACGCTTGCCATTTAGAGAAGGAAAGCAGTACTGACTTAGAATATTCTGAAATGTTCTACTAGCCAGATTAGGGGTTGGTTCTAGAAGCAAGGGAGATCAAACTTTACACTTTGCACTAAATTAAACATTCTGAAGTTGTAATTCAAATGCTGCAGTCAGTTTACATCTCTAAAAAGCATAAAACACCATGATAACTAGTCACTAGGTTGTAGTAATGATAAATGCCTGCAGGAAACTCCAGGTAGTTTGTTCAAGCTAATTCTGTAACAGCAAGTGCTTTTATGTGCTAAAATGGCTTTGAGACATCTAATGTCTAACACTCTTCTTGTGATTGCAGTAAAGCTCTATTCCCTGATACTTTTTGTCAAAAAAGAAACACTAGTTGTTACTTACAGGCCAAAGCACACTCTTAACTTGAAATTGAATTAGATGTAAATCTTTGAAGTTAAAAAAGGAGAGTGTGCATCTGTGCTTTGTAAACTGTTGAATTAAGAGCTAGCACCTGAATTTGTAACGTCTCTGCAAGCTGGAAGTTAATATTTTCTAGTCAGCTTGCTTACCATACCATTATTAAAATGAAACATACACTTCATATTGTTCTTAGAGAATTTCAACATCTTATATTGAACTGTTTATGTTACCTAGTTTTAAAGATGGGTCAACTCTATATCAATATATATATATATATATATATATGGTAAAAGAAGACTGGAAAGGAAATCCTAATATATCAACAACACAGATTATATGGAATTTAAACTGGCAGGGAAATGCTAATATATTAACAACACACATTATATGGAATTTAAACTAGCAGGTCCTTAATGGCTCAAAAGGCTCTTAGCTTGCTCATGAATAGTACAGAAGAAATGTAGCGTCCTTGTATTGGGGAAAACAGCTTTATAAACTACTCCTGGGCAGCACCTAAAATGTGACAGAATAATAAATGGCCATGCAGTTTTTGTAGACAAAGACCACTCATTTCACACCCATATAGTGGTTACCATCCTCAAAGCTTATTGAGTTGCACATATGATCATCTGTGGGAGTTGAGATCTGTGTCAGGGAGGTACTTGTTCTCTTGTATACATGTTTTTTTTAGTTCAATTACACAATGCTTTGTTCTTTTCTGGGAACTATTCACATACAATTTGATACAAATGGGAAAAAAAGAAATATTACTCACACAGGAAATCAGAAGATATCTGTGATTATCGTATAAGTAAGATTACAGCAACTCTTGGCTCTTTGTATCTTATTACCTTCTTAAAGGAGACCTATTAACTTTGCTATTAAATATAACAATGTTATACTACAACAGTCGAATGACAACCGGAAATTCAACAAAATCACTTACTTATTCACACAAAAACCACTGACACCTTGGCTTAATTGCTTCAGACGCTTATGAAAGAGAATACTCATTCACTGAACTATTAAATAAGAAAAAACATAAGTCAAATGCATGACAAAAAATAGTTAACAATTCAAATGTCATATTTGACATAAATTTTTGGAAAAACATGCATATCAACTCATATTTTATTCAATCAATGAAATATTGCTACAACTCCATACTCAAATGAGCTGGATGTAAAGCGTTATGTTTATATATATATATATATATATATATATATATATATATATATAGACTCTAATCTATTCAATACATATTTCTTGTCCTCACCCGCATCTTAATTTTGGGCTTTGTAACATACAAAAATTGAATGCTGAATTGTCTCTTCCATGATATTCTACAGAGGACAAGACTACGGGGCTTGACAATTTTCTGTTCTTACTGGCACATGTATGCTGTTGTACTCTTGAGTTTAATAATCTGTGTTGTTTGAGCTATTCACAAGAACAATTACAAAATGACCCATAAAACATAAAAAATAAGTACGTGTTTTTTAGAGGACACCTGTGCCTGACATACAGAGCATTAAAGTACAGCTTACTGTTTGAACACTTCGCTTAGATTTGCCCTACTGACCTGAACACAAGTGGAGCCTCAATAAAAATTAATATCAGCTGCACTGTAAAATGTGGCAATAGTGACATAAATGGATAGGACTGAAACAATAAACAGAAAACCGAATATAAAATGGAAGGACAATGACACAATCAGGGAGAGAAACAAAAAATATATTAGTACTGTTTATGAAACATATGCCCTTTCAGATTGCTATGCATTGTTCTCTGACAGTGGCAGTACATATGGTACTAGGATACCTCAGGTAACTCTGCATAGTCACATGTCCCCAAATCCATATAGAATGATAGGCACACAGGTGCACAGTGCTACAATTCCCACTGCCATGGTTGTATGTGAAAGTGAGGGTGATACAGTGGTGGTAAAGAACTGTCAGGGGTCAGATGTCATGACCGGTGTATGGATTACTGGCCCAACAGACTTCCTGTAAAGACAGAACTGTGAAATGGTATGTAGCAGACCAAATAACATGGCTGTAGCAACACAAGCAGGTTTATGTCAGGTAAAAGTACATTGGGTGGATAACATGGTTCCGATGGGCATACACCCATCACTTGATACAGGCCCTCAACACAACCTTTTTCTCACACACACACACAGACACACACACACACACACACACACACACACACACACACACACACACACACACACACACACACACACACACACGTCATGGATGTAAGAAATACTCATCATGTCAGTGGCCAAGAGATGCACTGTATTAGTACAGCTGTGTTCATCTCTGAAGAAATACATACCTGTGTAACCTAAGATCACATTACATGTTGCAAATGTTTATGTGCAAAGCAGAATGCCTGTAATTAATTATTCAAGACTTATCTCCCCTTCTTAAAAAAATAAGCTGTCATGATGATCTTATAGCTATAAAAAAATGTTATCCTTCATGCAAAAAGACTACAGAATTTGCCCTGATAAAAATGCAAGCTATTGCAGTGGCTATAGAAAAGCTAGTTAATCTTAACAACGTAATTCAGCTTCTACAGATACAGACTGTGGCACTATGTACACATAACTGGCAGTAATATTACACAATACTACATAAGATGTCAAGAAAGCATACCTGACCCTTTGCCTGGACAGCTCCTCCATTTTCCTGTGGAACATGAGAGAAAACTCCACAATCTCAGCCTGAGCTGCAGGACATAAAACAAAATACAGGACTCATGAACTAAATGTCCATTGATATCACAAATACTTAAAAGATAAATAACAGGGCACTGAAAAAATTTCAGTACTTACGATACATTTCAGAGGCTCTCACTTGGTGCTGACATGTGACATTGCTCTAACAAGATTAAGTCAGGCATCTGTTTTAGACTGGGACCTACATAGGAGTCCCTTTTTTTAATGCCTCCAAATCTTTTGGGTTTCTAATACCATGATGGGAATGGACCCCATTCCTAAGTCAAAGTACAATTGAAGTTCATGAAATTAGTATGTTTCCATCTTTGATGTCAACCAAAAGTGCTCTTCACAGCACCCACAATGTGCCCAGTAATGACTCCTTCTGCAATTCATACAAAGTTACATGTATTGGTAACATATCTAAATATGATTGTAGACTCTTTTTTATAACACCCATTGCTCCTACGACTATTGGAACTATCTGGGTATCTTTCTTCCACATTGCTCTCATTTCTGCATACAAATCCTGTTATTTTATGATTTGGAGCTCTCTGTATGCAAGACACTGTAGTCACAGGGTGTGGTGATTTCAATGATCAATGCTATTTTTGTCTTCTTTTCTTGGACCACTATATCAAGTTTTCTAGCATCTATCTTCTGAACTGTTGGTAATGGATGATCCCATGTTTTGTGGATCATATTTCCAGTATTTTTCAGCTACTTCATCACCATAATGTTTGCACAATTCCCAGTGCAACAATCTTGCCACATTATTATGCCTTTCAGTATACAGTCCTTCTGCCATTAGTGTGTCACAACCAGCAACAAGGTCTGTGACTGTTTCCAATGCTGTTTTACAAAACCTACATTTGTCTGTTTCTCCCACATGTTCAATGGACTTTGCGAACCAAAGTGCATGTAGCCCACTATCTTGGGCTGCCAATATTAACCTTTCATCTCTTGGTTTGAATTTACCTCTCCTTAACCATTCCTGCATTCATTCCTGATCAACATGAGGTACTTCCAGAAGTTTTCTATACTTGCAACTATATTTATGCATTTTCCACATTTCTTGCTTTTTAATCTGGCCCTTTACCTTATATTCTTTCTTTTGTTTTTTTGGCAGATTCAGTTGCTGTCTGATTTTTATCTACTTCTGGTTTGATTTCCATTCCTGCTTGACACCGATATTCTTCTGCTAGATTAAGCAGAGAAGTTGTCTTAGATTTATTCTCCTCATATGTCAAAGCTGGCACTATGTTTAGGTCTTCTCAGGTCAGCAGATATGTGAGGAGTCCCATGATTGCAGAACTATACATGTAATCAGTTTCAAGTAGGCTCATCCCTCCTTTGGAACGGGGAATATATAATCTTGGTTTACACTGATTTTTATAAATCATTTGGTGAGCATGAAGCACCCTTCTTGTTTTCCTATCTAATTTATCCAACATGTTTTGGGGCCAGTCAGTCACTCCAAAATTGTAAGTTAGGACAAGAAGAGGAAATTGGTTTATAGCTTGGATTTTGTTCCTAGATATCAATGTTGTTTTCAGGATTTATTTAAGTCTTCTAAAGTATTTCTTACCATATATATATTGATATTCCTTACTAAGTTTTATTCTCATTTGTTCATGTTTTATTGTTGATCATTCATCAGTTCCCAAATATTTATACACTCTCTTGCTCAAGTTATTTTATATCACATTCTCGTCCCAAACTGATGTTTTCCTGGTGCTGCAGTTTTCATAGTTTAAAGGTTGCTTTTGCGCACTTATCAAGACCAAATGACATTCTTGTATCATCTGAAAAAGTTTTGACAACCTGCAACTGTGCTTTCAGTTCCTCATCTGATGAGCTATACAGTTTTAAATAACTGACAAACAGAAAATGAGAAGTCTTTACACTTCCTTGTTTTCTAGGAGCCAAATTATAGCCATGGCCTAAGCTGTTAAGTAAACAGCTTAATGGGTTAAGGCAAGGCAGAATAGCAATGGTGACAGAGAGTCACCCTGGAATATCCCCCTTTCAATTTTTATCCCTTTTTGTGGATGATTTAAAACTGTATAGTTCATCAGATGAGGAACTGAAAGCACAACTGCACGTGATCAAAACTATATAAGAATGTCATTTGGTCTTGATAAATATGCAAAAGCAACCTTTAAATCAGGAAAGCTGCAGCACCAGGAAAATATCAGTTTGGGACGAGAATGTGATATAAAAGAACTTGAGTAAGAGGGAATGTATAAATATTTGGGAACTGATGAAGTATCAACAATAAAACATGAACAAATGCGAATAAAAATTATTAAGGGATATCTTAGAAGACTAAAATTAATACTGAAAACGGGACTAACATCTAGGAACAAAGTCCAAGATATAAACCAATTAACTCTTCCTGTCCTAACTTACAGTTTTGGAGTGACTGACTGGCTCCAAAAGCTGTTGGATTGGTTGGACAGAAAACAAGAAGGATGCTTCATGCTTATCAAAGGATTTAAAAAATCATTGTATACCAAAACTCTATATTCCCTGTTCTGAAGAAGATATGCACCTCCTCAAAATTGATTAAATGTATAGATCTGCAATCATGGAACTGCTTACATATTTGCTGACCTCACAAGAATCAAATGTAGTGAAAGTTTTAAAACATGAGGAGAATAAGTCTAGGATGACTTCTTGCTTAGTTTAGCAAATGGGAATGGAAATCAAACCAGAAGTAGATAAAAATCAGGCAGCAACTGAATGTGCCAAAAACAAAAGAAAGAATATATGGTGAAGGCTCAGATAAGAAAGCAAGACATGTGGAAATGCATAAGTATAGTTGCAGGTATTGAAAAATCTTGGAACAATCTTATGTTGATCAGGATCAAATTCAGGAATAGCTAATGAGAGATGAATTTAAACCACAAGATGAAAGGTTAATATTGGTGGTCAAGGATAGTGGACTATGTACACGGTTTACGAAAACAAATGTAGGTTTTGTAAAACAGAATTGGAAACAGTTGCACATCTTGCTGCTGTTTGTGATATATTAATGGCAGAAGGACTGTATACTAAAAGGCATAATATTGTGGCAAGACTGTTGCACTGGGGATTGTGTAAACATCAAAATACTGAAGTAGCTGAAAAACATTGGAAACCTGAACCACAAAGCATCAAAGAAAATGATGAAGTTTATATCACATTACCAACAGTTCAAAAATAGATATGAGGAAAACTGATATAGTAGTTCATGAAAAGAAGAAAAAGGTAGCATTGATCATTGAAATTACTACACTCAGTGACTACGGTGTTTTATGACACAAAGTAAAAAAAAAATAGGATTTGCAGACAGAAATGAGGGAAATGTGGAATAAGGATGCACAGATAGTTCCAATAGCAGTAAAGCAGTAAGAGCAATGGGTCTTATAAAAAAAGAATTTACAATTGTACTTAGATATGTTACAGATACATGTAACTCTGTATGAATTACAGAAGGAGTCATTACTGGCACATTGTGGGTGCTGCAAAGAGCACTTCTGGCTAACAGAAATATTAAAACAATACTAATTTCATGAACTTTAATCATTCTTTGATTTAGGAATAGGGTCCATTCCCACCATGGTATTAAAAACCTAAAAGACTTGGAGAAATTAAAAAAAGAAGAAATTAATAGTATTATATATCAGGAATATGCTACCTCCAATTAATGTTTTAGGGGTTAAGTGGACTTGGGTTTGATAAGGCCTACACACATAACCACATCAGGGATATAGGAGTACAATCTGAGGCCAATGCACTTGCAGCCTGAGAGATGTCATGCTGTATACTAGGTTAAGCGGAGAGGATGCATGCGCATATTATCCAATGTCCTGCCAGGGTGAATGGGAAGGTTCTCTAAATACAGTGAAGCACACAATAAGTTTGAATTTTACCAGCAGAAATGCTAATCAGTTGTGATACTCAGATAATGCTGTAGGCCTGTGTCAGGTACTGCAAGTTTTTAACTTGCCATTACACACTGTTGAAGTCCTCCAAACACTGCATGGCAGCTACACATTGGACTAGGTGGCCTATGCACCTTCAGATGCCAACAGAATCTAACACAGGCATCTTATTCCATACATCCATAACCCTTTTTTTCCCATATTTGCACATGGGGTTGAGGTGTCACTTCAACAATGACATTCATCTAGAGCCAAGCTTTACACTGTCATGTGGCTTGCCCTTCCATGGTTGTTCTTCCAAAACACACACTCACAGTCACACTTACACTCACACCTATGGTTAATTTAGAGTGTCCAATCCACCTAATGCATGTCTTTGGAATGTGAGAGGAAACTGGGAAACCTGGAAGAAAAACATATGAAAACAGGGAGGACATGCAGACTCCACACAGAAGGCATCCCAGCTGAGGATTGAGACAGGAAACCACTTGCTGTGAGGTAAGAAATGCTATTCGCTGCACCACTGTGCTACTGAAAAACACAGGCATCTGTATGCCCTGTGGAATCCTCCTTGGTTCTTGGTGATGCCTGCACCATGTAGATGATGCATCCTGACTGTGCACACATCGCACTTTTACAAAGATCTCAGATTTATGTGTGAGTGTGTGTGTGTGTGTGTGTGTGTGTGTGTGTGTGTGTGTGTGTGTGTGTGTGTAGCCCCCCTTACATATTTCAGTGGCATGTGGGTCATGCCACCTCTGCCCTGTTGATGTTGTAGCTGTGTAAGAGTATTCCAGGTATGAACATACTACATCCCACAGGCATATTTCTTTTCAGTTTCAGATTGGCCTGCCATAATGTGCAAAGTGGAGAAAGTTCCATATCTCCCATGTAGAGAATGAGATCCTGATTAAGCATAAGTTTCTTTTACAAAAATATCAGTGGTTCAAATGCAAAGTCCACCTACCCAAGATATATTAACTATTATTCTCCTGCATCATCCTGTATCATCATATTAAATGGTAATATATCCACTGGGTTGCAGGTATTGATGAAGGGTTCTTACTTGTGTAGGTAATATTGGGTCTATATTAGAACATCGAAGTTTCACAACTTTGAATGTTCTAATATCTTCCTCTATTCAGCAAAAGCTGAGAACATCAAACATGCAGAACAGCAACATTTTTCCTAGGGGAAAAAATTTGCTGTTCCGAAGCACATACACACAACAAAACCACACCAAACAAACAGCAATCCACACACATACACCTAAAATCTTACATCTAACCCTACACTAAACTGTACAAACACCACTAACTATCCACTTACCTTAACCCAAACCCTAAACCTAAGGTCCGTCACTATCGCACACTCACCTCACCCGCACCCTAACCCTAACTCACCTACCCTGCCCTAATCCTCACGTCCACACAATCGCACACTTACCTGACCCACTCCCTTACCCTAACTCACCTGAATCCACCCTAACCCTCATGTCCACACAATTGCACACTTACCTGACCTGCGCCCTAACCCTAACTCACCTAACCTGCCCTAACCCTCACGTCCACACAATCGCACACATACCTAACCCGCGCCCTAACCCTAACTCACCTAAGCTGTGCCCAATCGCGCACTTACCTGAACCCGACCTGTAACTTTCTACCACAACACTGAAAATAGAGAAGCAGCAGAAACGGACAACTGAATTCTTTCCCTAGGAAAAAATTAGTGTTTATGTCATTTCACTATTTTCAGCATTCTCTGAATAGGGGTCGATATTAGAACATTTGAAGTTGTGAAACTTCAATGTTCTAATATAGACCTTTATATCTTAGTGTTTTCTTATTGGGGTCTTCCACCATGGAGATATGCCTACCTGATTTTGCGGAACTGTCTGTCTGTCTCAGATGATGATGATGATGATGATGATGATGATGATAATGATGACGGCAGACGCATCCCAGCATGGTCAGGGTTTTGGTGTCATTGATAGACTCAGGCAATGTGATGGCTACATCCAAATCTCATTCTAGGGGCTCAGCTTCTGTGCCTTTGCAACTCACTCTATGGGATGATTTCTATGAACAGGAAGATGCAGACACATCTGCTAGGTAAATGGTCTAATCTCCTGCAGCTCACATTCCCTTGGTTGCTGTAAGCTCCATACAGCATGAAGGTGACTTCAGGGGATGACATGCCGGTGGCCAAAGACTCCATGAATACCATCTACCTCCTGAGGTCAGTATGTCCATGGACACCACCCAACAGGGACAGGTAGACTCCAACACAGGCATTGCTGAGATGGTTGGGATATTACCTGGTCTTTGCAATGACCTGATGGAGTACATAGGCCACTTGCGCAACTTGTGCAACATCATGGTCATATGGAGTAGGGAGTTTGCAAGCAGTAAGTACCCCTGTGTTGCAACACATCTCCCATGGCTAATCCACCCCTGCCAATGGAGGGGAAGGCACCACCACTGAAGGGGGAGAGCATGGGTTGAAACTCATAGTGCTCCATTTCCATGACACCATTTTGTATTGTGGGTTTTATGGGGTGACATGGAGGGTGTATTCTTGTAGAGTCCACCTGGAGCATGATTCGCCATTCATGTCCACTGACCACTCCTTCCTCTCAGTGTAGATTATGCATGTGACCTTCCCAGGAGATGGTGCTCCCAACAGATGGGGACATGCATGTGCAGTGCATGCATCTCCTGTGGGTGCCATGGATCTGTCCATCAGATCCTAGCACAGTGATGCATCATCTGTTGAGGTTGTCTTCCAGCACATGTGGACATGTATACACACACACGCACACACACACACACACACACACACACACACACACACACACACACACACACACACACACACACACACACACACACACACACACACACACACACACACACACACACACAGACATCTGGAATGCACACCACCAAACAGTCAAAGAACAATGGATAGACACATACAGCCCTTTGCCTGTCCAGTCTACCTCACTGTCCCCAATCTCCTGGCCATGTCTTGCTCACACACACACACACACACACACACACACACACACACACACACACACACACACACACACACACACACACACACACACACACACACACACACATCTGGAATAAACACCACCAAACAGTCACAGAACAATGGATAGACACATACAGCCCTTTGCCTGTCCAGTCTACCTCACTGTCCCCAATCTCCTGGCCATGTCTCTCACACACGCACAGACACACACACACACACACACACACACACACACACACACACACACACACACACACACACACATACACACACAAACACGGGCGCACACACACACACACACACACACACACACACACACACACACACACACACACACACACACACACACACACACACACATTTCAATACCCCTCCACACACACTCTGTGTGTTACTGTCACTGTAACTCTTCCCATCTGTGCATATGATGATGACTCTACTCTGCTCTCAGTATTCTGTCACTTGCCTAGCCTATGTCTGATGCACAGTGCAGTGCCAGACTGGGAATGGTATAGCACAACCTGGATGTAGACTTGCATGCATCATTTTTAACTGTATATATATAATTATTTTAATCTAGCTTATAGCTATTAACCATACGCTGCCTCATAGCTAGTGCCACTGCATACTGTAACCATCTGCCACAGTTATTCCCTCCAGTCAGCTCTTCCATGGAATCCTCATCAGATACTTCCTCAGCTGCTGTGTCTGGTATTTTTTTATCCTTTTCAATATCTCGGCCCTGCTGTAATGGTTTTTGTTTTAGTATGGTGTGTAACACTGTCCAGACTGCAAAAAATTTTACTGCATGTTGCAGGGTCTTACTGCAGTGTACCATAAGATACACCCAGACAGAAGAAGTAGGCCTCAAGTAGGCCAAATATATGTTCAGCAGTGACCCTGGTCTGTGACAGGGCAATGTTGTAGTCATTCTTTGTCACAGTCTGGGAGTTTTGAACAGGTGTCATTAACAATGGTCCTAAGACATATACTGTATCACCAATAATATGGCCTTGGGGAAACTTCTGGTTTAGGCTGCATGTTTGTCATATGTGTAAGTTGTAATCACTGCAGACACAATATATATTATACACTGTATATCAGAAACCACTTGGCAGTTAATACGGTAAAACCCCTTAGAATTGATATACATTTGTCCCTGCTCCACAGCTGGGGCCTTTATTGCAATGTAGGTCCAGTCTATGGTACCCAGTGCTTCATGGAAACAGACTGTGTCATAAAAAACTCACATGGGGTTGTTTATTTTTTCTGTGGAATGTGAAACCACATAACCTTCCCCACATGATGTAAAGTGATGTCATGGAACTAGTGAAATATTCTTGAGGGGAATGCTTAGAATACATCTACTGTATCTCCCATTGTTTGCTGAAAGGTCCCTCTGGCTAGTATTCTTAATGGCACATATACCATGGTCTCTGCAGGGATAAGTACTCCATGTATCCCCTTGGCCAGCATATGACTGAGGTCAACACATCTTGACTAGCTCCTGTGTGGCACCTCTGTCATTACAGTTGTCATGGAGGGCATGATAGACACAGAAGGAAGAATGTGCTGCATCAATGGTAACAGCGTGTTCTTCTCTGACTACTAGGAGCCTCTTGTATACACACATTTTCTACTGTAGTGGCTACTCTACCCTGCAAATGTTTTTGTGATCTGTCTTCTGTAACTCCCAACAACAGTGAAGTCATAGTCTCTCAGAATTAAATTTATACATTTCTAAATCCCTCTGTCTTATTGTTTACTCCAATTTGCATCTGTGATTGTCCTCATTTTAATAATGAGAATAATATGTTATTATACCACCATTTGCAATTTATACAGGCAGTGAAATTTTTTGGCTTTTAATGTTATACACAGTGTCAGTATATCTAAACCTTCCCCACCTAGTGCATGACTGATCTTGTCTTAAAAAAATAAATAAATGTGAAAATTACTACAACAACACAAAAATAGTTTCTGAATGCCAGGGGAAATCACTTTAATACAGTAGGCTCCACCATAGCATTTTGAGCTAGAAAACGTTTAAAATAATTGAAACTGTTAGGGCAGCTCAGTTGTCAGAAGTGGGAATTTTGGCTTCACAGCACTTTGTTCCCCTACCTAGTTCTTGGATGGAATAATCTTTTTATGGAATTATTTACTTTCTCCCATACTCCAAAGGCATGCTCATAGATTCCATAAGCTTAGCACTGAGGGTTAAATAAATTTGGTTATTAGAGTAATTCTACACCTGTCTAAGTTGAAAGTAAACTGTCCACCCTTTGATGTAACTTTAGTTTGAAGAAGATCTATATTCATTAATGCCCCAAATTCTTCAACATGAAAACTCTAAATGCCAAACACAACATGCCTCTTAACTGTCTTTAGCTAACTGAGTACAAACTAAGAATATGTAGTCTAACACTATAAAAAACAAAATTCTTACAGACTGTAGTTCCTTAAGTAAATGTTCTGTGTTCACTTTGCAAAGATGACAGATTAAACTTGCTATAAGTGCAAAACAAAGAACTGTACTCCGGCACTGGTCTGACATATGAGACCAATAATTGGAGTAAAGTGGTATGTGAATGTATGGTAAAATTCTTAAAAATAAGCCCCACAATACTCATTACTTTATTCAATATATTGTCTGCTTTAGCATTTAAGCTGTTACAAATTTTGATCTCAAGATCTTTATACTCTATGTATCATAAGGTTTAAATTGCCCATAAAAATTTTCATCATACAGTATAATTTTTCAAAAAACATAACTTCATATTTGTTGGAATAAATGAATAACCCATTGTTTCTCAGCCAATGGTACACTATAATTAAGTGATTATTAAAATTGTTAATGTGGGCGGCCATGGTGGTGCAGCGGTTAGCATTGCCACCTCACAGCAAGAGGTTGTCCGGTTCGATTCTCGGCTGGGGTGCCTTCTGTGCGGAGTCTGCATGTCCTCCCTGTGGTCGCGTCGGTTTCCTCCGGGTGCTCCGGTTTCCTCCCACATCCCAAAGACATGTTGTAGGTGGATTGGACACTCTAAATTGGCCCTAGGTGTGAGTGTGTGCATGTGTGTGCCTCCTGTGGAAGGTTGGGTGCCGGGCTGGCAACTCGACACCGTATAACTCCACTGCCAATCATGAGAGGACAGATGATCTGCTGTGGCGACCCCTAACTGGGAAAAGCCGAAAGAAGAAGAAGATTAAAATTGTTAATGTCTTCAGTGCTAGCAATCGAGGCACCTAGTTTGATAAAATTTATGTGCTCCTTCTGCCTGCATGATTTAGACTGGGGAATTATTAAAAACATATATATTAAATAGGCCAAAATCTAATACTGACCGTTGTGGTAATCCTACTTTTTACTTCCACCCAGTCTGAATGGTAGTTATTGATCTTCACTCTTTGTTATCTATTACAGAGCCAACTGGCTACCATGTTCACTACGGATGCATTTATTGAAAGCTGTTTCACAGAGTCAGTAATCATTCAATAAAGAATATGGTCAAAGGCTTTTGAGAAGTCAGGGTACATAACACCCTCACTAATTCCAAAATCCATAGCCCCACTAACTGAAATATACAAATCTATTAAGTTAAAGAAGGTGCTCATTTTTTGATGAAGCCATGCTGAAATACATTATTACAGGATACAACATTATAATCTATCTCGAGAACAGATAGCAGACATCATTCAAACTAAGCCTAGAATTAGTGATCTTATCGACTGTGCCCCCTTTATGAATAGGAATTACATCGGCTAGTTTCCTTTCCTCAGTTAGAGAACATGTAGATAGCAATGAGTTAAACAGAAATGTAAGAATGGAAATAACATATCTTGTTTTCAGTCATAAAACAGCCTGGAATATCACACGGTTTAAGACTAGAGTTATCTTTAGTGCAACAGGATGAGCTATTAATACAGTTAGCCAGATCTTGAGTCCATTTTTTTGAGAAGCCACTGAATTACTTATACTAGTAAAAGTGTATATTAAATGAGTTAGCTAACTCAGTCCCTGTCATGTGTGAGTCCCTATTTATATAATATTGGACCAGTAAGGTTGGGCCTTATCTTATTCCTGTCGTTAATGTAGGAGAAACGTGTTTACTATTACCATTTTCATTCAAATGATGCTCATACCTAACCATGGTTGATGTTAAGGATTTTTTAAACCTTTTTCTGCCCTTCTTGCTGCAGTTGAATTATATTTCTTTAGAATAATACATTTCCTTCTGTTTATTTGCAGCATATGTAACCATGGTGAATTAACATTATTATTTCTAATCATGATACTTTCTTACGTTAATCTACTACTGTCAGACATACACTTTCAAATAATTCACACCTTTTGACACATCATTCAGAATTTCTGTAATCCAATCTAATGAATTTAGATTTGATATTAAATCATGTATAGGGTGGCCGTGGTGGTGCAGCAGTTAATGCTGCTGCCTCACAGCAAGAGGTTCTCCGGTTCGATCCTTGGCTGGGGTGCCTACTGTGCGGAGTCTGCATGACCTCCCTGTGGTCGCGTGGGTTTCCTCTGGGTGCTTCAGTTTCCTCCCACATCCCAAAGACATGCTGTAGGTGGATTGGACACTCTAAATTGGCCCTAGGTGTGAGTGTGTGCATGTGTGTGCCTTCTGTAGAAGGTTGGGCAACAGGCTGGCAACTCGACACTGCAAAACTCCACTGCCAATCATGAGTGGACAGGTTATCCACTGTGGCGACCCCTAACTGGGAAAAGCTGAAAGAAGGTGAATTAAATAGTGTATACACACTTCAGTTCTAAACTGTTGTAATTTAATCACATCATATCTCAATGATAAATGAAAAGCCAAGTGATAAGAATCACCAGAGTTTAAATGGTCAGTTTTGAAAGTTTTGTTGTAAAGGTTTGTTATTAACAGATAAGTGTATTGTTCATTCTTCTGTGAATGTGAAATAATTGTGCAAAGTTCTTCAGTGATAACAGGTGATACAATTCCTCTTCAGATGCTGAAGAATATACACCACTGGACCAATTAATATTAAGAAAACTTAAGTCACCTAGTATAATACAATTCCCAATATCAAGAATTTTCTCCAAACTTTCTATCAACTCTGATTGAGCCATCAAAGAGAGTTTTGGGACTTTTATAACATGCCATCAGTCTTAAAATACTGCTACCAAAAACCCTGTCAGTTCAAGTAAAATAGCTTCCATGGAATGATCTAGTGATAAAAGCTTGGAAATAATACAGTCTTGCAGAAAAATTAAAACACAGCCCCAGAATGACCTGATCAAAGACATTCATATTTCTGATAGCCTAAGAGAGATATTCCTTCATATTGCCAGGATTCTATTATTACTGTAATATAATATTTAAATTCACATGATAGTACAATGAGCTCTTCCACTTTACTATATACATTTCAAGCATTAGTGTAAAAGATGTCTATGCCATGTTTCACAACAGAGAAATATCTTCTCTCAAGATTTGTTGACTGAAATCTAAAACATGTTTTCTTATGTTGTTAATCTTCACCTAATCCTTGATGGTGGTTTCAGTTCTGAACCCTCGGAACCGACTCAGCCATTAATTTCCAGCTTGCGCTCTCCAAACTCTCGAGCCCGGCTCTACCCATAATGCTCCTCACAGAGATTACCTCAGATCTCATTTGCCATGTCACAGACCAGATTTGCCTTCATTATCTCTTGAGCCTTGACGAATATTTGTGAGTTATAAAACTTATTCTATATATATATTTTTTTACCTAAAAACCTCTTTGTAGTTAACTCTGTCCACTTTTTTTTTGCCTTACCTAAGCTACCCACTCCTTTTTTGCTGTTTTCTCTTACCGTGAGGTATTTTTTCTACTTACCATTATTGGTAACTCTCTCTTATCCTTAGGGTATTCTCATTACCATCTTTGGTATTTCTTTCCTCCTTGCCTTTCACCAAAAAAAAAAAAAAAAAAGATCTCTCTACTTATATCTTCTTCTAGTCTTTTCTTACCTTCAAATATGTCTGAGAAGAAACAATCTCCAATGAAATCTAAGGGCGCTTCAGGTTTCAAGAGATGTTCTAATTGTGAGGGGGAAATGCTCAACTCTGACGGGCATACACTGTGTGTGTATTGTTTAGGTGAGATACATTTGCAAGAAAATTGTGCTATTGGTCATGGGTTTTCTTCCTGTACCTTAATGGAAAGAAAGAATAAGCTTCTGTTGAAAGGCCTGTTAAAAATCTCCTTTTGATGAGGCCATTTCTGAATCTAAAGAGAAGACTGTGGAAGTGGGAACTTCTTCCCACAGTTCAAAAAAGAGACCTTCTTTAGTTCTGAGTTCTTTGGAACTGATGAGAAAAATTGCTAAAACTTCTTCAGCACCAAAAAGCTTCTCAGCACCAAGAGAATTATCGGTGCATAGCAAGACACCTTTGGAACACTCTGATGCCTCGGCCTTGGCTCTGCCTGAGCTGTCGGTACCGAAGACTTCAGATTTATTTACTGTACCAAGGATGTTGTATTTTCCATCTGTGGACTCCTTTAAGGACACCCCATTAAGTCAGATGGTCCAGATCTCCTTTTTCTGTATTGGTGAGGTCTACTAAAAGTTTATTGGAACAGGACATTTATGAGGTTAGGGGCAAGAGGATTAACTTTGGCTCTGACCCAATCCGGCATTGAAACTGCTCATTTCATGACACCTACATACACTCCTCCTCCAACTCTATCAGAGCCCTTGGAGTCCTCGGTTCTGGCAGTCCCGGCTCCGACTGAGTTGGTTCTGACAGCCTTCCCATCTTCAGTTCTGACTACAGTCTTGAGTTTTTCCAGGTCTTCTGCACCTGGGGACTCCCGGGTAGAGACTTGATGGTAGGTTCTGGGATGCATGGTATCCTTTTGGCTCTGTCTGAGCCATCCATACCTCTCGGAGCATTGGCCCTTGTAGTTCAGACTCAGGCTCCGGGTGTGGAGGCAATCTCCTCGGTGTGGGGTGTGACCCCGGTTCTGAAGCAGTCCTTTTCATTTCCGGGCTCCCACTCCTCTATGGGGGGGCCTGCCTTCCATATCATGGAGAAGGCATTTTCCCTTGGGGATTCTCAGTCATTGCCTTCCCTATCGGGGCAAATATCGTCCCCTTCCTCTCAGCTGGAGCTGCCATTGACCTCATCACCTGGACAGAGGGCGCAAAAGCTCCAGGTAACAGCCACCCTGGTGGTTACCTCTTTAGAAACTTCTCCAGAACTTTCCCTTGAAAAATCCCTGTGAACAGGAAGTGCAAGAGGAAGCACCTCGACTCCCCAGAGGAGTCTTAAACTGAAGATACTGACTTCAATGAAGGCGAAGGTTCCCCAAAGTCACCCCTGAACTATATGGCATACTTTACCAGGTTACAAAGAGGCTTAATTAAGGAACGTTCTAACACTCTGGCAGGAGCAGTAGCTGCAGAGGTTCAGGATAAGGTCTCCTCCCAGCTTGTGACCCTCAAATCCATCTCCAATTCATCCATGAGGCTTATAGCACATGCAGCCAAAGGGACGTCCATAGCAGCAGGTTCAGGCATAACCATCAGACATCATTCCTGGATGCGCTTATGTGACTTTGCAAAGCCATTCAAAGCATCATTCGTCAATGCACCCTTTGACAGATCTACCCTTTTTGGCCCCAAAAGTTAAGGAAACTCTGACCAGAAGTGAGCAGGATAGCAAGACCCTATCTGCAGTGGGCATACATTTCTCTACCCCTCATCGACCCTACTCAAGGATCAGAGGAGTGGAAGACTATGGTTCCAGAAATCCAAAGGGTCTTTCTATGACTCATGTGGTAAAGACTTCCCCCCTGGGAAGAGGGGGAAACAATGGAAGATGCCACCCTAGGAGCCAGAATGGACCTCAAAATTCAGGGGTCTAGGGAATTCTTCTCTGGTACTTCCTATCAGCATCCCTGAATAGATGCCCAATTGTCTTCCTCTGGAGGCAGTCGGGGGACAATTATCCCTGCACTATCAGCCTGGCAAATAAAAACTTTGGACAAATGGGTGCACGGAATAATATCCAGAGGCTACCAAATTCCCTTGTTCTTGAACCCCAAATCTCAGAAAAAAGTCTCAGATGTTCCATTCAATCAAAGGGAGGAAGCGGCTTTAGAAATCCAAAAGCTGCTAGACAAAAGAGTCATCCAAAAATTCCCACCAGACCAGATAGGATCCGGGGTTTACTCAAGATTCTTTTTAGTGCCCAAAAAAACAGGGGACTGGAGACCAATTTTGGATCTCAGCCAATTCAACAAATCAGTTCACCAAACCAAATTCAGGATGGTCTCAGTACAAGCCATACTTCCTTTCTTGGAAAAAGGCTACTGGATGTGCTCGATAGACCTCAAGGATGCTTATTACCACATAAAGATGGAAAAAAGCTCCAGAAGGTTTCTACGCTTCTGGCTAGGAGCCAGTCACTACCAATTCAGAGCACTACCCTTTGGACTCACCACAGCCCCCAGGGTATTTACCAAATGCATGGCAGTGGTTGCAGCTCATCTCAGACTGCAAGATTTTCAAGTATTCCCATATCTCGATGACTAGCTCTTCACTGCTACCACCAGGCATCACTTAGGAATGGCAAGAGACTATACCATGTCTGTTTGCACATCCCTAGGCATTTTAATAAATCTCAAAAAAAAATCAAAGCTGCAACCCACACAACATCTGGATTTCATAGGGGCACAACTAAACACTGTCTTAGGAATAGCTTATCTTCCCCCGGAAAGATTGCTAAGCATCAGGGCTCTGGTGAGACAGATTATTCAAAATGACAGAGTCCCAACAAGATTAATTCTTCAAACCTTGAGTTCAATGGCCACCACAATTACTCTGGTTCCCCTTGCGAGATTCCATATGCAAAAACTACAGTGGTTACTAGCAATACAGTGGTCTCTAGCTCATCAACCAATGTCTTATCAAATTTTAGTAACCAATCTCTGCAAACAAGACCTCAAATGGTGGTTTCTTTCAGATCAAATTCTCCTGGGCCGACCTTTCACTCTACCTCATCCCCAAGCCATAATGACCACAGATGCTTCTCAGGTAGGGTGGGTGGCATTATCTGGGAAAGACAGTTCAAGGCACATGGTCTCAACTGGAGGCCAACCTGCACATCAGTGTTCTAGAGATGAGGGCAGTGCTATTAGTACTGCAAGCATTCCAGGATCCCCTTCCTCTAGGAACAGTTGCAATTCAAACAGACAACGCATCAATGGTTTGGTACATCAGCAAACAAGGTGGAACCAAATCATACCCACTATGTTGAGAGGCACTCAGAGTGTGGAAATGGGCGATTTCTTCCAACCGCCTTTTCATAGCAATGGACATTCGGGAAGTTCTAATGTGATAGCAGACAAACTGAGCAGGACTATTCTCATGCCTCATGAGTGGTCCCTGAATCCAGTAGTGGCAGACAAGATTTTCCGTCGATTGGGCCAACCTTGCTGCAACTTCTTTGCTTCTCCCCTGAACAACAAGTGCAGAAGTTACTTTGCCCTAATCCCTCCACCGGGGGTGTCACCCAGGGACGGTCTTTTACACAGCTGGGTGCCCAAGCTATTATATGTGTTTCCCCGAATTCCGTTAATCTCTGAGTTTCTTAAGAAAGCAAAAAGGACGACGAATACCATAATCCTCATTGCCCCATTCTAGCCTCAACAAGTCTGGTTTCCCTTCCTTTGGCTTCATCTGCTACAGAAACCAAGGAATCTAGACCCGGGTCCAGTCCTGCTAATTCACCCAGAAGGCATGGTTCATCCAAACTTACAGCCCCTCAAACTGACGGTGTGGCTTCTCCAATTCCCATGATTGTCAGGCAAGCCCCTCTGTCATCATCCATCCAATGTATTATTATTGCATATCACAAACCTACAACTAGAAAACTTTACCTGAGCAAAGAGAAAAGATTTACCATATGGGCCTTAAATAAGGGACTTGATCCCTTCAATGCCCTAATTGAATACATATTGGACTTCTTGAATACTCTCTTTGAGTCTGGTTCCTCTGCTTTGACTATAAATGTTCAGTTGGCAGCAAGCTCTAATTTTCATACTAGACACAATGACTCTTCAATAATGTCCCATAAGCTTTACAGAGCCTTCCTGAAAGGTTTGTCCTTGGTAAGACCCCCTTTTTAAAGATCCGGTTCCTTCATGGGATTTGACAACAGCCCTTCAAGTGTTAACCAAAGCCCCTTTGAACCAGCTGATTCTTTTCGATTAAAATTTCTGACTTGGAAGACTTTATTTCTAGTAGCCATCACCTCTGCAAGGAGAGTCTCTGAGTTACAGGGTCTATCATACAAATCTCCCGATTTAATTTTTCATAAAGACAGGGTTCAACTAAGAACAAATCACTCATTTCTTCCAAAAGTGGTTACTGAATCCGATATCAACCAGACCCTACATTTACCAACTTTTTTTCCTAATTTTACCAATAAAGGAGAATACGCTCTGAATTTGCTAGATGTTCATAGACAGTTGCACTTTTATCTCCACAAAACTAAGGAATTCCATAAATCTGACCCATTATTTGTGGCTTTCCCTTCCTTAAAATGGATTGTGCAGTTTCCAAAGTTACCTTGGCTAAGTGGTTGAGAGACTGTATTTCTTTCATCTATCAATCACAAGGACTTCAACTTCACAAAACACTTAAAGCTCATTGTACGAGGGCAGTTTTGCATGCAAGAGCTTCTCTAGACTACATTTGCGCAGCAGCTACTTGGTCCTCTCACCATACCTTCATTGCACATTACAAACTAGATCAAATCTCGAGAGGTCGAGCATCCTTTGGCTCTATGGTGCTTTGGAATATTCTTCCATGAGACCTCCCAAGGTACATAAGTTGTGGGGGATTCTGTCCCACTGTCAAGGATTAGGTGAAGATTAACATCAAATGAAAAAGTTATGTCTTACCATAATGTTCCATCTGTGTTGTTCATCTTCACCAATCCTTGACATACCCTCCCACCATCTCCCATCCTAAAACTCTTAGTAGGCCTCACCGATTCTGATCCAGTTTCTCATCAGGAATCCATAGATGGCCTTGTCTTTATTGTATATATGTCTATACATATATATGTATGATATTCTAAAATTTTGGCTATATTCTGCTATCTGGCAAACTCGATCTGAGGTAATCTCTGTGAGGAGCATTATGGGTAGAGCTGGGCTCGAGAGTTAGGAGAGCGCAAGCTGGAAAATAACGGCTGTGTTGGTTCTGAGGGTTCGGAACCAAACCCACCGTCAGGGATTGGTTAAGATGAGCAACACAGATGGAACGTTATGGTAAGACATAACTTCTTTTTATCATGTCATGATATTTCTGACTCAATATTTTATCTCCATGGTAGCAGAGATGTGTGTAACTCAGTGAAAAGAAGATAGTGACATTGTTTCTGGAGGCAGTCTAAAAACAGTATAGTAATAACAGGCAGACACAAACCAGCTCATTTATTATGCCTGGGCTGCATCATATCATGGAGACAAAAAACTGCAACATGGAAACATGAGAGAGGGAGTGACTAGAAAACAAAAATTACATTAGTATAGTAGTGTTCATCATGACCATTTTACAGCATAGCAAATTAGAGGTAATTTTCTTCTTCTCCTTTCGGCTTTTTCCCATTAGGGGTCACCACAGAGGGACAACAGTCCACAGAACAATTGGCAGTGGAGTTTTACAGTGATGAGTTGCCAGCCCAGTGCCCAACCTTCCACAGAAGGCATACTACATTAGTACTACCCAGAAAATAAGTTTATAATGAAAAAAAAACATAATTCTCTTCTGTGTCTGCACAAAGTTTTCCTTTGCTTCAGTTGAAAGTTATGTCCTGTTGCTTACCAAATTATTATACCCTATTCCCATTTCTAGTCAGAAGAATTATTTTTCCAGACCTTCATCATCACATGTACCTTGCATTTCCTCAGGTATGGTTCAAATGTGCCTCCCCCCTTAGGCGGGAATTATGTGACAGTTGCATTTAAAATGATTGTTTATATGTTGCCATTTCATGTGAACTTAAATTGGTGTTGGTTAATCATTTGTCTCCTCTTTTTATTTGTCAGCACCTTAAGTATCTGCTAAGTTTGTGGTTACTCTGGCCCACTGATGCATGAATAATGCATCTATAATTCATAATCATCATGTAACGTATTAACAAAGATATAGGAAATCTCCAAATGTTCTACCCCACCCAGTTTAGCTTTGTCAAGGGGAGATCATGCCTGTAAAACTTGGACTTCTTCAAGACAGTCACTAAAACTGTTATGAGGGCAAATCTGTGCATACAGCCTACGTAGACTTAGCCAAAGCCTTTGACACAATCCTCCACTCAGGCATCATTGATAAACTCACCCAGTTGGGTATCAACCCATATATTTTCAGGTGGGTTGCAAACTGGCTCACTGATAGAATTCATATGGTCAAAATAGGGGACCCCACATCCTCCAGCAGACCCGTAACCAGTGGTGTTCCACAGGGATCGGTTCTGGGATCCTTACTGCTTAGAATCTATTTCTTCAAAGTACAGGCTTAAACTAAAGGAATGTGACAAAGTTTGCTGATGACTGCAAACTTGGAGCCATCATTAAAACCACTAGTGATGTCAACATCATACAAACAGGTCTTATGCAGACTAATCCATCTAATGACTGATGCCAAAGTAATGGTCTTAAACTTAATGCAAAAAAATGCATTATCATCCCCTTTGGCAAGGGTGATGTTCCTGCAAACTACCACATCAACTGCAATACCCTAAACACACAGTCAGTGGTGAGAGATCTGGGCACACAGGGTGACAGCAGTCTTAACTTTGATCACCATGTATCCACAGTGGTAAGAAGGGCATTTTATATTGCTCATCTAATAAGTAAGGGCATTACCTCCAGAAAAAAGAGGTTATAACCATCTTGTACTCTTCCCTCATCAGGCCAATAATAGAGTACAATGCTCCCTTTGGTATGTTCCTTTCCAAACACCTGAAGCAATTGGAGAGACCACAAATGGCTCCTTACAAAGAAAATTCAGGGTCTTCAGATCTGTCTTATGCAGGCAGACTGAAATCATTGCCACTCTGTGTCATACAGACTGCTCAGAGGCGACCTGTGCCTTGCATATAGAGCAATCTCTGACCCAGCTTTAATGGAAATGCTGCACATTCAAAAGTCAAACAGCACATGGGTCACTCACTCAAAGCACCTTAACTTGATATGTGACATCAACAGAACTTGCTGGAGAAACGGATTTGTCTCACAGAGGTTGTCCCACCTTTGGAACAAGCTTTCTATTCATGTTCAACAAAGTCCCTTGTTGGCCCTATTTAAGCGTAATTTGGACGATTGGATGGGTAACTGGAAATTCAGCCTGGGGGTTCCAACTGTGTCTGTCTTGGACCTGGGTAGTGGGTGCTGGTTTTAGTGTCTGCTTGAACCAGACACCCTTGGAAACATGAGTTGAACTTGGCTAGGCTTGTAAGGGCCTTGGGTCCATTAGCCTAGTAACCTCCTATGATCATATGATCTATCCTGCTGTTGACCCATGCATGATTTGAATAAGGATAAGAGATGGCTGAGGTATTCAGTGGACATCTGCTTGTTTTCCTGTCTTGGAGAAAGTGGATGAATACCTTACTGATCACTGTGACCCCTAGGAATACCTGGGGGGGGGGGGCATCAGGATAAATAGGCTAAAATGTAAGGGGTGGAACCCCATTGCACATGTTTCAATATGCAAGAAAATACCTGTAGAATGAATTGCCTAATCAACAAAACACATCTACATCTGTGTAGGCAGATATGATCCTTGCCATGAACGTCAACTACTTTATCAAGCATTGTAACACTGCTAAGGTGTATCAGGTAACTTCAATCATATGGCTTTTGTAATTGACACAGAAGTAAAAATGTCCTTTGTGTCTTTCAGGAGTAAAGAAACAGAAGGAGGAGCGAAGGAGGTGAGTCTGTAACAGAATTTTTCCTGATTGGTCACAATCTGTAACTAACCACTTATACTGGGGTGCAAGACATAGCAATGGGAATGGAGAAGCTGTTAACAGTGAAGTGGATGCCCTTAATGAATCACATATGCGATACATATGAGAACCACAGTGACACTTTCCTATGTTGTCAGCATGATTATGTAAATGAACAGATCTGGTTGAGGAAAGGTAGGTATACCTGTAGTTGGAGTGGCAACCGATTGAGGTACAGTTGTACTCATTGTCTTATAAAAGTGACTGTCTGAATGTATCAAATGATAAAATAACTTCTTGTCTACACACGTAGCAGTCAATACAAAGAGCTGGAGGTCATAATAACAAAACCATGCTTACTAAGGGACATCCCCAACGGGACTCCATCACATCAGACATTGGTGCTGGCAATGTATCATCATGTGATGACGTTCTTTGCACCAAAGATGATATACTACTTCTTTAACAGCATGCAGGTCAGGTAATATGACTGCAGAGATTTAGCTGCACAGGACTGTTTTGTAACTATATGAGTAATACGTGTTATGGTTCTAATGAAGCTTTCTCATTTGTAGTTATCAGTACTGTACTTTAATGAGAATGTTAATACATCACAGTGAAGCACAACAGATAGTGAGGTTCAGTGGACAGTGTCATACTCACAAAGTCAAGAAGGAGAACGTGTAAGCAAGAATGTGAAGAAGCCCATAACTTAGAGCATGCAAACTTTGATATGCATGAGTAGTCATCTCTTTGTAATGTGTGACTGCAATACATGCTTGACTTCCACTGGTTTTCATACTATGAGAGAAGTAATTCATGCAGTAGAGGTTACAGTGACCATAAAGTAGCAACAAACAACATCATCTGTTCTTTCCCCCCAGTATATGTGCAGACTTTAATAAGAGCTGTTTTCTCCATGTGGAAGACCATTATTTCATACAGTCATGCAATCAGTGCAAAGATAAAAATGCTATGGCTGTCAGTAATCACTTCCAAATGTAAATGCAACAGCAAGACAGACCAGATTACAAGTCTAAGCAGCTGATTCCAGAAGATTCCCAGAAAAAATAGGCACATATGACTGCAAACAGTTGTTTGTTGCCCCCAACTTCAGAACTACACTGACTAATGAAAGAAGTTAAACATTGCTGGAGGCTGCAATGGTAGTGAATACAATGAGGATGCCTAAATCTTAGCACTAGATATAATATGGTGCTGCACAGAATCAAGAGATTCTGACACAGAGTGAAAGTAAGTGTTTGGGGAAACAATGTTTTCTTGCTGTAGTATTGATGCATGAATCACATCCATTGATGCTCTATGCTGTTGTTAGACTGTATGATAAACTAATAAAAAAATTCTGTATATATATATATTAAAAAATGAATACTAAATGTGTTAACTATGACACTACAACCATCATTACTTTTTGCTCTTCTTAGAGTGCTGTTTGTGTATTCAAGTAGAGCACAACACTTAGTGACTTAATAGGATCATAGGAGGTTACTAGGCTAACGGTCTTAGGGCCTTTACAGGCCTAGCCAAGTTAAAGCCTTGTTTCAAGACTGTTTGTTTAGAGCAGACACTAAAATTAGCACCTATTGCCCCTGTCCAAGAGGGGCGCAGGTGAAACACACAGTTGTCTGGCTGCATTATTCACTAGCTGTTATGCAGATAAAATGCAGAATAATGTTACACTGTTTTCAATAGATGACAGTTTGGCAGTGGTTAGTCAGTGTATCTATTGATTGATGGTTCTGTGAGATAATATTGAAATGTGACATGTTTATCACAGTGCCTGTACATGTCTCACTGATACATGTGTTGTGTACTCATTAATAAAGGGAAGATGGTACTACTGTTCTGTGTTGTGCTAATATCATGTGTATTTTAAAGTGTTAGTGTTGCCAGCTTGCCACAGTAACCACTACCTCTGACAATGTGTGCTGAAGGCATACTAGTACAGATGTATATTTAAAGTCATGTTTTGTGGATTGACTGATCTAACATCCATTTATGATGGAGTATAATCAATATGTACTCTACTTTACACTTTATTGATGCAGTGAATTAGATATAGTTGTGACTGGTCATGATGAGAGAGATACGGTGAGTGCCATGTGTTGTGTATGCATAGCAAGGTGTTATGAAGAAGAGTTGGAGTAAGCTGGGATCAAGGTGGCTGGTATGTACTGCTTATACATAAAATCGTTTGGGGCTTGCACATTGTAAGCTGGGATGGAGGTGATTTACATGTGCTGCTTATGTATAACATACTGTGAGGCACAAATCAGTGGGTAGGTGGAGCATCTGCGCCACATTGTGTGATTGGATGAGTGGCAGTGGGTACTGGTGAATGTGGCTGGTAAGTAATAATGCCTATACATTAAATGTTATGGAGCTGGAACAGAGAAAGCAGGGAAAAGGTAGCTAGTGTATGCAGGTCTATATTATAAGTTCAAAGTCTGAAAATGTCGAATCTCATATGATCGACTCCATATGAGTGAAGTTTTCATACATCAAACTTAAAATATAAACAAACTAAAAACAAAAAACCTACCTGAATGCTCTATGCAGGGGGGGAGCCCCCCTGCACCCCCCACACCCCCTGCTACTTAAATATACGAACTCTGAGATTGCACTACATTGAAGTGAAGGGAAGTATTTCCTATGGCGATCTCCATTGAAACGTTTAATGTTTGAAAACTTCGCTCATATGATGCCAATCATACGAGATTCGAAGTTTTCAAACTTTGAACGTATGATATAAACCCAGTGTATGCTGCTAATATGTAACATGCTATGGGGCTGACACAAATTAAGGGGGAATGAAGGTGGTTGGTATTTCCTGCTTATGCATTAGTATGGGGGTACAAATGGGTGGGTAGCTGGTGCTTCTACACCAGACCATGAGATAGGATGAGTGGCAGTGGGTGCTGGTATGTGCTGCTTATAAGTAAGACGTTATGCTGCTGGCACAGAGTAAGCAAGGATAAAGGTGGTTGGTCTGTGCTGATTATGCATAACATAGTACTGGGGTATGAATGGGGGATAGATGACACGTCTGCACCACTTTATGTGATAGGAAAGTGGCACTGGGTATTGGTGAAGGTGGGTAAGTAATATTTATGGGGCTGACACAGCTTAAAGAAGGAGAAGATGTTTCACATATGCTGCTTATACAAAACTAAGTGTCATGGGGTTGACACACAGAAGGTGCGGATAAAGGTAGGTGGTATGTGATGCTTATGGATAACAAGGTATTATGAGATTGATGCAGAGTAAAAGGGACCGAAAGTGGGCAACGTGCTGTTTATGTATAACAGTGGTTTAGCTACTTCATTTGTAGTATGGATAACATATTGACTTTACAACATGCTAATAACATTAAAACATTCACCAGCATAATAAGGCTCCAAGGTTTTTATAGTACTGGCTTCCAAACAATGTTTTTGTATTCCAAGTGTCATCTTCTCAGGCAAAGAAACAAATAGTACATTGATTACTCCCACTCAGCGGAATGTGTGCCCATCTAGTGACCCACAACACTTAATTTGCATACACCCACACTCTGTATCTGATTAGGATTATACAACCAATTGCTTTGTTTGCTCTGTTCTTAGTGCAATGTACTGATGTATTGTGATCAGTTGCCAGATGTTTAATAATCATATACTTTGTGTATATTGTCCATTAGACAGTGGTAATGTTATTTATAAACATTTGTAAACAGAGTGAGAAAAAATATCAAAGATCTAAATATCAGTATATCAAGGTATGGAAATGAAATACACAGTTTCAATGACTTGATTTATGGAAATTCAACAGTCCTGATTGGTTATTTGCTATGTGTGATAACATCCACCTCTGCAACTCAAGTGTTTCTGTAAGTCGAGGTGTATTGCTCCCATGCCCTTTGTGAAACAAATATAACCATGCAACTGATCATCAAGAGTATTAAACAAAGCAACTCAAACAACACAATGATACAAAAATCAGCATTTTTTGTGAATAACACAGATGCAGAAGGACTTCAGACTAATTCACTCATTATTACAAGTCACCAGAAGAAAACAAAAAAAAAAAACACAAAATCACAAGATGTCACCGGGTGCTATAATGGATTTTTTGAGCACAATATGATAACTGACAAGGAAATTCCACCCACAAAACTAAAAACATTAGCACAGTCTCCTCCAACATAAATAAGACCATAAGATAACAGAAGCACACGGTAGATGCATTGATGAAGATGAACCATTGGTCAATGATTGTGCTTACTTGTCAAGCGAGGTGGTCAAACAAAGTGATCCCTTCAGAATGCAGTCACAGAAACCTCTTTGAGGAAGAATTGTCATGGAACTGGTGCAGCGTGTAAATGTTAAATGTCTGTAAATGAAGAATGAAGAAGTACACAGTACAGGGGTACAGGGAGTGAGAAAAATAGATGCAGTGATAACTGTATTGGGTGTCTCAGCTAAATGTACTAACCACAATTATGGGTAATGGGCCAAGCATGGTCAGCATAAAACAACTACAATGGCAAGTGATGTACTGCCAAGCACACCCACTATGTGATGGTATACACATTGAGTGCAGGATAAAAATGGTACCTTTCTTGAACGTACATTCTTCAGAAAAAGCATTCACATCACCATCTTATGACACCTATCATGTGCAACATAGACTTCAGAGTACAAATCTGATCAGAATTGTTTGCATATCATGTAAACAGCACAAGATGGAATAATGCACAAATTACTTTGGCCCAGATAATGTCAAATCCAATAAACAAAATGTCGGTATCCGATAAACTGCAGGAATCTCTCAAGAGTGGGAGGATGGCATAATGGTTAAGGTGTTTACCTTGCAGGCACAAGGTGCAGGGTTTGATTCTCACATGGGTTAATTGGCTAGGCTTAAAATGGCCCACAAGGGCAGTTAGCCTAGTACTAATCTATGAACCTATGAATCTAAGAGAAGGAATATGTTAGCACAACTATTGTGGATGAAAGGTAAATGCAGGCACTGCTACAATCATGGGGAACTCAATGGACCTGGGAAGGAAATTCAACTGTGAGAAGGGAATGATGACGCAGACTGGAAAAGTTAAAGAGCAACAGTTGGATTTAAGAGATAGTTGAATTCTGTCACAGTGCAGCAGAAGAGAAGAAGATCATAAAAATTCAGCTAACAAATGGCAGCAAGTGGCATCACAGATGTATGCAGACGCTTGAGTACTAATGGATTCAGTGGCTCTTCATCTCCACTTGACTCATATTCTATATACTTACGTAGTGAAGATATAAGTACTCCTTGAATGCAGCATATTATATCTAAATCAAGCTGATGAGAAATGCAGTATGTAGCACCCATCTTGCCAAGCATTTCCCAAATAACTGTGTATGATCAGCAATGCTGATTCCCATAGATGGTTGGCATAAGATGACACTCACCACAGTTACACCCTGAAAAGATGACAAACAAACATTACACTTGACAGAACCTATGCTGGGACTTTGGATGAGCATTCCTATGACTCACACATTTGGAAAGGATGAGTACTGCCAGAGTTCCAGTCATATTAGCAGAACATTATCTCTTTTTGGGTAGAAGTACTAAAGTTTAACTCCACTGTGCAGTGCGAAGTTTGCACTGCCAACTGCCAGAGGTATTTGAAACTGCCCACTTAGCTGGATAATATATGGATGACACAGTGAAGTAAAGAGGAAATCTACATTAACAAGAATAAGTAATAAAATGTGGGGCACCATAGCACTGTTGTATAGAGGACCACACAGATTCAATATGGGAGGGCAATTCATGCAAGAATACCACTGTTCGATTGGAAGAGGTGGAATATTTTCAGGTTGCATCTCAATGTCCCTGTGGAGCGCAGCAGCAGCAGTAGAACCAGAGTGTTGTGACGGCCTCAGCTCATAGCTGCAGGGTGGTCCAGGTGAGTGAATTCGGCATGAGAGCACAGCAAGGTCTTTGTTAGTACTGTATGAATATCCCAACTAATATTCAAGCCAAGCTGAATGGGAAAAGGGTGATGCAGACAAACCAGTCAGTAGAAACCGCAAGAAAAACATAGCCAAGCTAGAGTTTTCACGTCTATACTACATATGCAGAAATACATTTGAAATCAGTGCTTACTAGTGTGGATGCTGGAGAACATATAGCTCTGTGTATGGTTTCTAACCAAACAATCCACTTACACTGTGCTGATGAGGTCAATAGAAAGGCCGAAATATGTTAGGCCATAGCTAATGGAATTTGGCTTTATTGGCTTGAATAAATCCATGAAGACTTAAAAAGTAAAAAGTCACAGGCATTCAGAAGCAATCCAGCTGAAGCAATCCAGCAAAATCCAGCTGTTCTTAAGGGGTCATTTGCATATATCTGACGGGCTTCTATTACAGAAGGTTTAAGGTATCACACAGTGAAAACTCTAGTTTTGCTGAGTTCTTGTAATCAATAGCAATTCTCTGCATCACTCCTTCTGTCTGCTGGACCCACAGTATATTATAGAAAACTATCATTGAAAGGGGACTTGTGATCCCTTTACTGTATGCTCAATATGAATTTCTGACCTTTAGTATAATACATGTCTGTAATACATCCAGCACCCATTTCTGCTTTAAAACTAAACATCGCTGCTATACCTTAAGCTCCCATTTTTTGTATTCATGCTTGCATGCATAGAAATCATCCTCATTTGATAACCTGATTCATCCGCTTTGTGTGGAAATTGAAGCAGTGATGAAACAAGGTCCCAACCCATCCCTGGCATGTGCACTAAGCAAACATATTAACAGCTCCACCGCATGAATATTTACAAAATAAGACTAAAATCTGCACTCTGGTGTGTCTCCCGTGCAAGAAGCAGTTTGCTTGCTGGTTATAATGGTGAATACTTCAACAAGAAAAGACAATGATTGCAGGCAGCAGACCCTTTTAAAAAATATAACATCATGACACTGAAAGTGGGCATCCTTTGCATGCATAGACCCCTGCACATCTAAGTGTCTTTTTTTTTAAAAAAAAAAAAAAAAAAAAAAAAGAAAAAGAAACAAACAATATGTAGTGAAATAGTCATGGATTGTTATTGTTCATAGGTTCATAGGTTCATAGGTTCATACTAGGCTATCTGCCCGAGGGCATTTACAAGCCTAGCCCATAGTTTTGTGGCTTACGCCACCCCTTTAGTATGGGGAACTATACCCATTATTTTGCTGTGCCTCTGTTGAGCAGTGACACTGAGGTAATCCCTGGGGTATATCTGCGATCTCCCATCCATTGGTCAAGATTTCTCTTGAACAAGGCCAGCGAGGTGCTCTGCCTCACATATACCGGGATTTTATTCCACAGCATAGGGAGTCTTTGGGTGATGAATCTATCCCTCCAGCACGCCCTATTAATAGCCGTGTCGAGGTTTAAGTCTCCGCCCTTGTGGCTCTGACGGATCTAGATTTTTGAGGTGAAGCATATTCATCAAATCTGGGTTTGACATGGCCTTGTATGTTAGGCAAAGGTCACCTCTGAGCAAGCGGTGCGACTGAATAGAGCTGGAGTTCTTTCAGTCGGGCAGCATAGGACAGATGTTTGAGACCCTTTATCCTTTTGGTGAGGAACTTTTGTGGCCTCTCCAGCTGCTGCAAGTGTCGGGTCAGATACATTCCGAATGGGGCATTGTACTCAATCATTGGTCTGATGAGTGATGAGTATAGGGAGACTATGACCTCCCTTGATCTAGATGAGAATCCCTTCATGATAAGGTGGGCAATGTAGAAGGTCTTCCTAACTACTTTAGCTACATGGGTGTCGAATGACAGACTACTATCAACCTGGGTCCCCAGGTCCCTGATAACTTCTTCTGTACTCAGTGGATTGCCACCTATTTGGTAGCTAGGGGTAACCTTGTTTTTCCCGAAGGGTATGACTATGCATTTTTGGCATTTAACTTTAGGCCATGGCTCTGGCACCAGTTATCCGCTTCTGTGAGACCCTTCTGAAGGATATCTGTGTCAGATGTGTTTTCTACTATGGCGCCCAGTTTGCAGTCATCTGCAAACTTTGTCAGCCATAACCCTCCTGTGTTTGCTTGTACTTGGAAAAGTAGATGCCAAACAAGAGTGGGCCCAGGACTGAGCCCTGTGGTACACCACTTGTGACAGGCTTTGAGTCTGACATGGCGCCAGCAACTCTGACCCTGTGGGTTCTGTCACTCAGCCAGTTTGCAACCCATCTTGTGATGTATGGGTTAACATTTAAGCTGATGAGTTTTTCAATGATACCCGAGTGGGGTATTGTATCAAAGGCCTTCGCCAGATCGAGGTAGGCTGTATGGACTGCCTTTCCTCATCAATGGCTTTGGTGACTGTTTCAAAAAGTCAACCAAGTTTAGAAGGCATGATCTGCCTTTGACAAAGCCAAACTGGGATGGATCCAAAGTCTGCAAATTCCCTATGTCTTTATTTATGAGGTCCATTATGATCCTCTCCATGGCTTTGCAGATAAGGCTTGTCAAGCTAATGGGCCAGTAATTTCCAGGGTCGGTGGAGGCACCGCCTTTGTGAAGTGGGACCACAGTTGCAGTGCGCCACTCCTGGGTACGTATCCAGAGGTAAGACTATGATTAAACAGCTGTCCTAGCTGTGGGTTTAATTCCTCGTTGAGTTCGTGGAGCACACAGCCGGGGACACCATCAGGTCCCATGGATGCTGTGTTTTTGCTTTGGAGAGAGCAGTTCTCACTTGGGCGTTGGAGATGTTTGGGGGCTGCAATCGCTTGGTATAGATATCTCTCCTTTTGGGGAGGGGAAGTTTGCACTGAACCTGTCAGCCAGTATGTTGGCAATGTCTGTAGGATCAGTAATCTTCACATCATTTTGAACTAGTTCTGAGCATATCTGGGAGTTTCCTCCCAGGTTTCTAACATAGCTAAAGAAGGCCTTATGATTGTCTTTTGAGTCTTTAGCTATTTTTCTCTCAAAATTTGCTTTGGATGATTTTATGAGAGCTCTTAGTTTTTACTTATAGTGATCAAGGGTGTCTTACCTTTTAAGGATTTTGCTCTATCTTGTAGTAGCTTCTTCCTTTTGTTGTAGAGTTTGTTTATGGCTGGGGTCCACCAGAGTGGACGCTTGCCTTTGGTACAAAGAGTCTTTGTTTTGCTTGGGATTGCCTTATCCATGCAGTCCTGCAGGTGCTGGTAGAAGGCATTTGTAAGTGATTCAGCGGCTTGAGTACTGTTTTCCGTCGGCTCGGGGGCCTTAAAGGAGACCACACTAGTCTTTAGAAGTGTGAAGTCGGCTTTCGAGAAGTTCTTTACTGTGGTCTTTTTGATTTCAGGTGGGGGTGGGATGAGGACCTCCAGCGAGATTAGTTTGTGATCTGATCTCACCAGTGAGGGGTATACTTCCGGTATTGAACATTGTGCTCCCATGTTCGTGATGATGAGATCAAGTATGTTTTCTCCTCTTGTGGGGATGGTGACTAGTTGTTCCATGGCATTTGAGTTTATGAATTCCAGGAACTTTTGGGCTAGGGTGTTTGGGCTTGAGTAGTGTTCCCAGTCTATATTAGGGTAATTGAAGTCACCTAGTATGATGGTGTTTGGTGATACATTTATCCCCCCTAGTGTTTTCAGGAAGGCCATGTGAGGTTCCTGAGTTTGTGAGGGTGGCCTGTAACATGCTACAATTTGCAGAGCAGTCTTGCCTATGGTTAATTGCACCTGGATGGTCTCCGATGCATCGTCGTTGCCACCAGTCTTGAGGTGTGGGTGTCTTTGATGAATATGGATACCCCCTCCTTTCTTGGTATTGTCCGGATTTTGGGGCCGGAACGCATGATAAGAGGTAAAACCTGATAGTGCTGGGGTGCTCTCAGGAGCCTTGAACCAGGTTTCTGTCACTGCACAGACATCGATGTTCTCCATACTGAGAAGGGCCTCGAGTGCGTGCATTTTGAGATTTAGACTTCTGGCATTGAGCAGCATTACCCTTAGTTTTTTCCTTTTTGTGTTCTAGGGTGGTAGGTTTAGAATTTGAGCCTTGCCTAAAAAGGCACTATGGGGGTGGCAAGAGCCTTTGCCAATATCCGAATCCCAGGGTGACAGGTGCAAGCCGTCCCTCTAAGCAGCGTGGCTTGTCCAGCATGTCATCCCAGGCAGACAGACATTGATCCCCTTTGAATGACACCAGAGTTTAAGCCAATTGTTAAAGCTGATCATCTTATCTCTGTATTGTGGCATCATTCTTGGTGAAGGTAGGATACTGCTCAAGGTCAGGGTCATACCTGCCTGGGCTACATAATCAGAGAGCTCCTCAATGTCTCTTTTCATGTAGTCCAAGGAGATACATCTCAGGTCGTTTACACCAGCGTGGACAATGACTGAGTCATATTTGTACCTGCTGTTGAGAGACCTGAGTGCTTGCGTTATGTGGCGGATTCTAGCGCCCGACAGGCAGCTTACTGTGACCTTCTCCTTACTCAGTCTGGTGAGCCGGACGTCAGTGTGTCTGACTATGGAGTCACCAATGACTAGTGTGTCTGGCATTGTGTTTGGCCTTAAGGGCTGTGACTGTTTGACACTCTGACTGTGCGGTCTATGTGTTGCAGGTGTTGTGTTCTGAGGTGGTGGTTGTTTGGGTGTCTGCTTTGGTGGCCTCTGCTGTTTTGGTAGATTTTTGATCAGAGCCATGAGTATGTCTTTGTGTGTTTATGTGTATGATTTGAGGTTGTGATGGTACTATGTGAGACTGGGTCTATAGTGTGTGTGGTAACCTTGTAGGGTGGAATCATCTGCAAAGTGACAAAAACAAAGAATGGCTAGTTTCCATTTCAGTGATTTGTAATTGATATTTAAGGATAGTCGGATCACAAATTATTCCATTAGATAAAATTTATTTTGTGGGAAATGTATTTCATTTTATAGGTATAATGTAGTTCTTTTGTAACAGTTTTTTGTAGTATGAAGTAGAGTTATAATTAATAGCTGAATCACATTTATTGTCTGCGTTTCCATATTGAGAGATGAAAAAATTCGGAGGAGTAAAGTTAATCTTCACCAGTCTGATGTCCTGAAAGATTTGGCACAAGGATGTGATAGCATTGTAATGAAATGGCTGAACAAAAAATGCAATCCCAGAAGCCTTTGTCATAGTACCAGCCCAAGCATTTTAGAAGTATGTTAGGGGCAATTTGCTAAGCTTACTAGGTATACAGAATCACATTTGAAATCAGTGCTAACTAGTGCAAATGCTGGAGAACATATAGCTTTGTGTACTGTTAATGATCTTAATCTTCTGTTCAGAGCACTGAAAATTACATTTTTGTTCAGCTTTGATCAAGTAGAGTTACAGTTAGTATGGATATGCCATAAAACTTGCTACATGTATAAAATGTTTTTTTCTTTTCTACAAACAGCTACAGGAGTACAAGAATTTATCATTATTCCTTTACCCACTGGACAAGGAAGAGTTGTTTGCAGTCTGAGGGATGAAATTTGGTATTTCTTACAGGAGATGTACATTCATTGGTTGCCAATGAAGAGCAGTTGCTGGGGTCTACCACATCATATTGAGTGAGAGCAGAGGTAGTATGGCCTTCTAGACTTGTACTTGTGGCCCACTACAGATGCTGGGGAAAGTATTCCATTCATGAATTTATTCTCCAAAAAGAGAGATGAAGTGACAGCACCCTATCTATGCAGAAGTACTACCCAGATTCAATGGACATGAACATTAAAAGCATTATACAAACATATTATTGAATACACCTGACCATACCTAAAGACTTAAGTGGGAATTATACCTAAATACATGGAAGCCAATACCTACCAGTAGAGATATACCATCAGGGCAATGGTTCACTGCAGAAGATTGTGATTTCATAATGAATGTATTTTGTGGCATCCTACAGCCAAGTTTCAACTCTGCAATTTTAAGACTAGAACATGGATTTTATGTGTCTATGGTTAGTCTGGGAGTATATTTTATAGATGCCATATTGAAAAGAAAGGCAAGAGGAAATCTTCAAATTATTTTCTCTCATATTGATACCGTATTGAAAAAGGTATGGCAACAGTAAATCTTTGAAGTGTTTTTGTCTTTGATAGAAAGCTAGGAGACTACAGACCTCTGACTTAGCTTGGGGATGCTACTAGTGTGGTGATTCTCAGTGACTGTACTAACCTGATATCTGCCCACATGAAATCTTAAACTCTGGGGCTTTGAAGAGACCCAACAAGCATAAACACTTGTCAGATATATATACACTGTGGCATATCTGTGAAAGTAGGCATGGGGGCTTTGATATCTGCGCCTTCTTTTCTGTGCTATGAATGTTACTAAAATGAGAAATTAAATAAATGACTATTGCAGCCCTTTCTATCTCCACAGCTGCTATCATATAGATTTAGAGGAAATGATGTAAGATATTAATCAAATTCTTGCCTTCAGCTTAGTGTATTGCTGTTGCATATCTGAATGTGATATTAATTATGTACAAACATGTTCATTGTCTTCACCATAAGACCTGGGTTGTGACTGGAAAGTGTATTGGACCACATTAATTACCCTGTTAATGAATGGCAAATAAATAAATTACTGTGACTAAAATAAAACTATTTCATGTAAAGCTGTTTCTGTACTTTGCTGTTTAGTTACAAACTTGTACTACAAAAACAGTGGCACATAAATCTTAAATCACATGCATACTTGAATCCAGAATCAAGCAACAGTAGCCTAAGTTAATAAATAAGCAGCAATGTGCAGACAGTTTGTTTTGTTTACTGTTAGGAAATGCACAGCTGTACCAGCTACACAGGATGAGTCAAAGACCGTAATACACTGACAGTTGTTTCCTGTGCTACAAACTAATAAATAAATTAGCAGTTTATCACATCATAAGTTAACAAAAAAATTAGTAGCCTACTGCATCACAAGCTAACAAATAAATTAGCACTTATAAAGCAGGAAACAGCAATTAGAGGAACACTACCAATTACGATTATTATAAGGCAGACATAAAACGCATTCAGCTTTGCAATAATTTTGTAGCAGTCTGTTTCACAATGCTGCCTTTTGTTAGACTAATACAGAGAAAGATTTAGCAACCTCTACAAAAGAAAACAAAGGTAAGGTTTGTTTTTGGAAGGAGCTAGACAGAATCTGGTAGTGTCAATTCCCCTTATTTTGCAGGTCTGCTCTGCAGAAAATACATATTTTTGCAAGTACATTAATACCTGAAACATCTCACCCATGCAGATATAAGTAAGCTAAGAAAATGTTATGATGCAGAATACTATAACAAATAAATACCAAAGAATACCCTGACGATGGAGTATGAAAAAAACAGAGTCGATGCAGGCAACAGCATTATGTACCTTGGTCATAAAAGTAAGATGCTTCTAGCAGCCAGACTGAGTACTATAGTTTTTTATAAATGTAGAATAGAATTATTTGCAATTAATACTGTCAGTGGCTCAACAGGTAGCGTACTGGCCTTTGGTGTTGTAAGAGCTGAAGTTTGTAGGTTCTATTCCCACACCCAGGTGACTGGATTTATTTCTTCTATTATTGACATTGCAGTGTCTCATTAGGGGGTTATACGCTTCAGGAAACCTTCAGATGAGACATTAAACTGAGGTCTCATTTACCTCAGTCAGTAGTAACACAGGTAGCTGTAAAAGATCCAGCATCACCTATCAAAAAAAGAATACAAGAAGCTCTCATATGTCCTGGTTAAAATTTCCCTATTTAGTATAAACATCACATTGGGACTCCCGTGAAATGAGGCCTCTAGCCTAGTGGGAATAACGTGGTCAACAAAGGATAACAATATGTAAATTTCCTATAACTAAGCAAATAGACTACTTCCTTTTTTCTGAGCATCTCTTAAATATTTTGTCAGTAAGTCAGTATATTTTAATACCCTCCCTCCAGTGATTTAAAACAATCCTGAAAGACTTCCTAGCCAAAATCTGGTTTTGTTCTTGCCCAACCCCAGGATAAACTATAACCCTAAATATGAACAAGTACTAATTTGTACATTATACCTCCTTCCTCTTCCTTCTTCACTTCACTCTCTTTCTAAATATAGGTTCATAGGTTCATAGGTAAGTACTAGGCTATCTGCCCAAGGGCATTTATAAGCCTAGCCAGAATGTGTTGGCTTTCGCCACCCCCTTAGATTAGTTCCCTGTGCCTCTGTCCAGCAGAGCCATTAGTTCCCTGCGCCACTGTCCAGCACAGCCACTACGGTGATCCTTGGGGTAAATTTTCTGTTTCCCATCCACCCATCAAGGTTTCTCCTGAAGAGTGTTAGTGAGGGGCTCTGCCTGATGTATATTGGAATCCTGTTCCAAAGCATGGGGAGTCTCTGTGACAGGAATCTATCCCTCCAGCATGTCCTCTTTATCGTTGTGGTGAGGTTTATATCTCTAGAGCGTGTGGCTCTCTGGGATTTGTTTTTTTTTTTAGGTGGAGCATGTCCATCAATTCTGGGTTGGACATGGCCTTGTATATCAGGCAGAGAGCACCTCTGAGTAAGCGGTATGCAACCGAGTACAGCTGGAGTTTCTTGAGTTGGGCTGCATAGGAAATCTGTTTGAGGCCAGTAATCCTCTTGGTGAGGTATTTTTGTGGTATTTCCAGCTGTTGCAGGTATCTTGTAAGGTACATCACAATGGGGCATTGTATTCTATGATGGGTCTAATGAGTGATGAGTAGAGAGGCACAATAACCTCTCTTGTTCTAGATGCAAACCCTTTTGTGATTAGGTGGGCCACATAGAAGGCTTTTCTAACCACCTTGGCAATATGATTATCAAAGGAGAGATTACTATCTACTTGGGTACCCAGATCCCTTATTACATTTTCTGTATTTAGGGGAATACCACCTATGTGGTAGTTCACAGGTACTTTGTTTTTTCCAAAGGGGATGACTATGCACTTTTTGGCTTTTAGCTTGAGGCCATGATATTGACACCAGGTATCTGTTTCAGTGAGGACCATCTGGAGGGTGTCTGTATCAGCCGGAGAATCAATTATGGCCCCTAGTTTGCAGTCATCTGTGAACTTGGTCAGCCATAGTCCTCCAATGCTTACCTGAACCTCTGAGAAGTATATACCGAACAGGAGGGGTCCTAGGACTGGGCCCTGGGGGACGCCACTTGTAACTGGTTTAGAGTCGGACGTAGAGCCGGCAACTCTCACCATGTGGGTTCTGTCCATGAGCCAGTTGGCAACCCATCTCATGACATAGGGGTTTATGTTCAAGCTGGTGAGCTTGTCTATAATACTAGAATGGGGAATGGTGTCAAAAGCCTTTGCGAGGTCTAGGTAAGCTGTGTGGACCTCCTTTTCCTTGTCTAATGCCTTGGTAACTGTCTCAAAGAAGTCCACCAGGTTTAGGAGGCATGATCTGCCCTTAACAAAGCCAAACTGGGTAGGGTCCAAGGTTTGGAGGTTCCCAATGTCTCCCTTAATGAGGTCCATGATGATGCATTCCATAGCCTTGCAGACCAGGCTAGTCAGGCTTATAGGGAGATAGTTCCCGGGGTCCGTTGTGGCTCTACCTTTGTGGAGAGGGATAACTGTTCCTGTGCGCCACTCTGTGGGTACGTAGCCTGTAAAGAGGCTGAGTTTGAGCAGTTTGTTTAGGTGAGGGATTAGTTCATTTTGGAGCTCTTGTAAGACATAGCCTGGGACACCGTCCGGTCCCATTGAAGCTGTGTTTTTGGCTTTAGATAGGGCTGTTTTAACCTGTGTTTCGATAATTGATGGGGCCCTACATTCTTCTAGTATGGTTATGGGCCCTTTAGGGGGTGAGAGGGGGGTGAAGTTTGCACTAAACCTGTCTGCCAGAATGTTGGCAATATCAGTCGGTTCAGTGTATCTTGTGCCATTCTGCACTAACTCAGAGCAGATCTGAGAGTTTCCACTTAGGTTCTTGACATAGCTAAAGAACGCTTTGTGGTTATCTTTGGAGTCATTGGCAATTTTTCTTTTGAAACTAGCCTTGGATGATTTAATGAGGGATCGTAGTTTCTTGCTGATACTGATCAGGGATGTCTTTCCTTCTTGGGATTTTACTCTTTTCTGTACTAGTTTCCTCCTTCTGTTGTATAGCTTGTTTATGTCAGGGGTCCACCAGACTGGTTTCCCTTTCTTGGAGGAGTGAGTCTTGGTTTTACTTGGGATAGCATGATCCATGCATTCCTGAAGATGCTCATAGAGTGCCTTTGTAAAGGTTTCAGCAGCTTGGACAGCACCGTCCTTTAGCATGGCGGCTGTGAACCTTTCCACCTCGTGTAGTTTGCTTTTGAAAATTTTTTCACGGTGGTTTCCTTGATTGGGTGTAGGGGCGGAATGTGGATATCAAGAGTGATTAGTCTATGGCTATGGTCTGATCTAACCAGCGAGGAATTGGAACACCGGTCGCCCATGTCGGTGATGACCAGGTCCAATATGTTGCTCCCTCTGGTTGGGGTGTTGACCAGTTGATCCAGGGCATTCAAGTTTATAAATTCTAGGAAGCGTTGGCCATAACCTTGTTTTTATCTCTCACTTCATATTGCAATTCCTATTACTATATGAACTTACCTTTAATTTCTCCATAAAGTGGTTAAAATTTCTCTAAATATTAAATCATTGACATATAAGCTGTACCTATTCTTAACCAATGTTTTCACATTATGTCTAATTTGGTATAATTATTTACACTATAGATGTTTTTGCATTATTTCTGAAGACTGAAATTATTGCTCTTAAGATGTTTTTGTAATAAATGGATCTTTTCTCCCTGGGCCTCTGCTGAAAACGAGCACCTACCCAGTTAGACTTTTCCAGTAATCAAATGTCAATAATTTAATAAATCCATGCATGGCATCTGTCAGGCATATCTGTTTAATCTGAATTATACACATATACACACACACATACACAAATATATATATATATATATATATATATATATGCATACCCCCACACCACCTGTAAATTATATATATATATATCAAATCCATGATTGCACAACAGTGGGATAAGGGCAAATTTCCAGACCCTGCTATACTGTGATCTCATACGCAAAGCAGCAGTTGACTCTGCTAGACTGCAACCTTATATATACTTTAGTAAAAAAATTGTACTGGCTCTTTATTTAGAGAAAGAACAATATATCCAGTCAATGAAGCATGCATGACATGAAAGTATATGAAAATCATCATACACATGTACATACAATGATCTTGCTATCTAAACAAAATAAAAACCCTATCTATGCCTTTGCTTTAGATGTGTGTTAAGCCTTTGACAAAGTAAACCTAAACTTTTTATTTTCTATATTGTTCTATTTTGATATACTACAGAAATTTACAAATATAATAAAAATTTTATGTGAGAGCACTAACACAATTCTATATATTAACAAAACAAATTCAATTCCTATAAAAATTCTAAATGGGACCAGACAAGGATGTTTGCTGTCTCTATACCTCTTTAACTTATATACAGAACCTCTATTTTTACTCATAACCCAAAAAACATACCATCATATTCCAGAAAATTGTAATAGTAAAATTGCTGATGATTTAAACTTATATTTCGCACTCCCTAGCACTGACATGAGCAAAATCCTAGACTCGGTTAACAGCTTCTCAAAAGTTTCAAACTATGAAATTAATCACAAAAAATCCCTTATTTTTTCACTCAGTCCATTAGGTCAGACTGAATCATATTTTCCTGATTTGGAAATAAAATTAAAATACTCTCTAAATACTTAGGGATGTCTTTTGAACATAACCCAAAACTATGCATGTAGAATAACTTACTAAAATATGGGCAGACATTGAACAGGAGATCCACAGAGGGGGAAAATGAAGCTATCCTTCCTTTTGAAAGCAGCAGTTATAAAAACTAATGTTTTCCAATGGTTATTATTTCAACTTAATGCAACAAATTTAATAGTTCAGAAAATTTTCTTTATGAAAGTAAATGTAGCTTTAGCTAAGTTCATCTGGCACCATAAGTCTGTCAGAATCAGCTATCAGAAGTTAATGTATCCTAAGGAAAAGGGAGGAGTACGACTACCTGACATTAACTTATATTATATTATAATATGTTCAAACAGGGTCATTCAAGTTGGTGAATATAATCCCAAGGGTAAAGAATGGTATCTACTATGGATTAAATTATGGTACACCTACATCAAAAACAAGAAAATCAATCTGAAAGCTCTTCCATTTATAGATGAGGAAAATCTAAAGGATAGCAGATTTCATATCTCATTAAAACATAGAATGATTAGATTAAAAAAAATGATGGAAGCATGAAACTTAAATATTTACATCCTGTTACGACCAATACATCTGAATCTAAACCTCAGATTAAATAACGAGACGATAAACTTGGACAAATATCTACTCATTAAGAAATATAGTTTTTGGGATATTTACAGACATAGGAAAAATCTTTAGAGGATACAAGGAATGTCTTTAACCTTCCAAAAGGATACATCATAATGTTAAGGCAAATTAGAGAACTGTGCACTTCAGTAACAGGAGATTTTGGAGTAAACAGTAAAGACATAAATATATGCTATATATTATGGAACTTTAAGGAAAAAATACTCTGTAATACATATGGGCTAACAGTATCCTTAGATATCAAACATCTATTTTGCATTCAAAATACTGGGTTGAAAAGCTCAAAGAAATTACTGAAAAGCAAAAATCTAAAGCCATTGAATCAACATTAAATTAATCCCTTTTAAGAAACTCATGTATACTCAACTAATGATAATTAACAATATTTTACTTTACTTTACCACAGAAATAGCAATTTCAACTCGGAAGTTTCACCAAACTGTCCATGCTGCTACTCACAAATAATAGACCTATTCCATATCTTCTGGAGCTGTAAATGTACTTATAAATTATGGTGCTCAACGAGAGTCAGACTAGAGAAGATGGGATATCAAAAATCCACCATTATCATGGGAATTTCCAATTTTGAATATCACCTCTCAAAAATTACAAAAACTTAATCTGCATACTCTAATTACCCTCTTCTCTTTAGTAAAATTCTACTTTACTCAGAACTGGTTAGATCCAAACAAATTGTCATGGGAGGGCTTCAGAAGTATGGCAATAAAGTATATATCAACACATAAACTGATAACGAATAACCTAAGTAAGCATTTTTATATCTAAAATACTGGAGTCTTCTCCTGGATCATATCTTAAAAGAAGAGATAGACGGGAAAAGACAAATCAGTGTGAATGTAAACTGAAAAGGGCATAAGACATATTCTTTTGTGAGTGTGTGTCTAATCCAAACATTTTATGTAGCAGTTATAAATACTATGTAAACTGTGACACAAATATTAATCAGAAGTTGACATTAAGTAGTACTTGTATATATTGTATATATAGTGTTATCTGTTTTGTGTAGTTTGTTCTAACACTGAAAATTCTCTTGCAACAAGATGTAGCTAAATATGACTGCAGCTCTTCTACAAGGTAAGTGAATTGTGGCTTGTAATGTGACTTGAACTGAAATATGCAAACAGAACAAGAGAAGAAGAAAAATAAAAATATTGAAGAAAATCATCATACATATGACTACAGACTACTGAAATAAATTCACTTAAAGTTTTTAAAAAAAACTTTTCAATCACACCTCACATCTCATCATGCATCCTGGATCTTGGAAAAAAGTAAAGATTAAAAATAAATTCTTAGTGCTGTGGTGTAAAGGCTTAATGTTTATTATTCTTTACGTTAGATAATGAGGCTGAAACAATTATAAATCAGCTAGTAGCTGAATCAGCTACTCTTCTCTCAAAACAAAAAAAAAAACAGAGTTCAATCATATAATCCTGTTTAGCACCTTATCAGTCTTTTGTATATTGTCAAGTCAACATCTGTTTTGAGAAAGTCTGATAAAACATTAAGTGACTTAGTAATGGAAGAGATTTCATGGAGAACAGGCCAGACTATACTAAGTATAATCTATCAGAATAAACATCAAGAAGTCCTCTTCCGCAGGTCCAGTCTGTTGGTTATGCTTTTATCAGACTTACCAAAAGGTGTTTTGGCTCACACTAAGCTGAAAAATATAATTTATAAAATTATTTGTTTAATATAATAAAACAGTAAATATACTGGCACCTCAGTCATAGAGCCTTATAGGTGTATTTACCTGCATCTAGTAAAAATGTTTAAATAGCTTTTTATTCAATCATGCTTCACAGTTCTTTATGCATGTCTGAGGAGAGCAAGGCATTATATTTAAAATGTATCAAGACTCTTTTTTTCACAAACATTCAAAGGTGTTTAGAGTTAATTTTAGAATATTTACAGTAGACCAGAAATAGGAATGCTGCCAGACCAGCTGCTTCATACTTGAAATCTAAATGTTACCCAGGGCCAGTGTCAGCATTTTGGGGGCCCTCCAGCCAGCAAGTGTCAAGTTGGGACTCCCTCTGGACACTTTTTGTCTAAGTATCACACTGATACTCCTCCTTAGCAACTTTTTAGTTCCTGCTGCAGAGTTTTAGGGTAGTATGCACAGAGTGAACATAGCTACAATGCTCTTACATTACGACAGGCCTGTCTACCACACTATGTTGGCACATCCCACAGTGGGGCATTCATAGTAACTTCCATTTAGTTGCGATGACGATACATTACAACAACCCCATGTACAGGCCTGGCCTTAGGTGAAATGGTGACCTATTCAAAATGATTCACGCTGTCCCCACTGCCTACTATTTCATCCACTCCCCCACTGCACACATCTTCCAGTGATTCCCTCTTGGTTTCCCCTCATCCCAGGCTGCCCACATCATGCACATTACTATTTTATTCCTTTTCCTCCTCCTCATCATCATCCTCATCATTGTCAACCCCCCCTTTTCCATTTTTCTACATGGGGATGCAGTGTTGTACCAAATTCATACCTCTCAACTGTACAGATTTTCGCAGAATGTCCAGATTTTTGCCTCACATTTTTGGTCCATTTTTCATAAAATTGTGTTTTTCTGGCAAATCACTGCAAATCATTAAATACTGATGTCAGAAAATAATACCACACATTTGAGTTTGAGACTTCATACCCTTCAGAAAATTCATGCTAATGCAAAACATGTTATTCTATCAACTTTCTAAGTTTGTAAGAGCAATATTTAATATTTTACCTATTTTTGGGCCTTTGCTCCCCCCCCCATTATTTATTGCTCTGTCCTGATTGTTTGCTCTAAGAATTTGAGAGGTATGGTGCCAACTGTCACCACCTCTCTAGATTCAGTGCCACTCTCCTGCCTTCTTCAGTACTGATACCTAACTGTCACAGGTCTTCTCTCCCACAATCCATCCATCTCTTTGCTGGATGATCTTGATTCCTCTTACCTTTTTCCTGCCTCTCTCAAATCTTCTTCACCAGACTGTCTTCTGCTTTTCTACACATGTGCCTGAACCAGTGTAATCTGTTCTCTTTCACCTCTTCTGTTATTGCAGCTACTTTGGCTTCTGTATTTATGTCCTCATTTCTTTGTTCCACAGTGTGGATCCTACCACCAGTCTCATACACCATCTCCATCATCTCTAGCTTCCTCACCTGCTCTGCCTTTACTGCTCAGATTTCTGTACCACACAGTAGTACTGGTTGCACCACTATTTTGTACACTTTATTTTTCATCTTTTTTGGAATTCTCCTGTGACAGACTACCCCTAACACTATGTGCCAGGTGGTTGCAGCCCCTCTGATTTTAGCTTTGACCGCCTCATTCATACATCCCTTCTCCTCAGCCACTCCTGCCAGATAATTGAAGCTGCTAATCTGTTCATTTTCCCTTCTATCTCAATTTTTAGCTTCTTCTGATTTCCCAATTTGCTATCATTACAACTGCCTTAATTTGTATTCAGTTTCGTCTCACATGCCTTCAGTTTTCCATTTCATTCCCCTATCATCTGCTTAAGTTCTTGGTCAGAGCCTGTATATAATATCACACCATCTCCATACAGCAGTTTTGTGATCTTTCTCCACCAACCTGTTTGCTAATGTAGCCCATCACCAGTCTGAGCAGAAATGGGCCCACAGCTCAACCCTGATGCACACCCACTCCCACTGAGAACCTCTCTGTGAGGCTGAACACTGTTCATACTTGAGTTATTGGATCCTTATACATAGCCTGCACTAACTCTACCAATATTTCTGAGGCTTAGAACAATCACAGGACTGCCCAAATCAGCTTTCTTGGAACCTTGTCGTCATATGCTTTCTCCAAGTATTGGAATGCTCAGTTGAACTTTTTCCTCATCTCTAGCTTCTTCTCAACTATCTGTCTCACTGCAAACATTGGGTCGGTCTTGCTGCATCCTGATCTGAATCAAAACTGCTTATCTCCCATCTTAGTTTCTACTAATATGCATATTCATTTATCATTCACCATCTCCAGAACTTTCGTGCAGTGTGGCAGGAGTTTGATACCTCTGCACTGCCCACAATTGTGAATGTACCCTTTGTTCTTGTAAAATGGCATTAGTATGCTTGTACTCCAGTCATCTGAAATATGCCTATCTCTCCATATTGTTATGAATACTCTCTGGAGCCAGTTCTCCCTTAACTCACCCAACATCTTGATCATATAAGCCATGACCTCATGTGAAACTGCTTGTTCCTTTTCCCATGTTTTGTCTTACTCTTCAGCAATTTTAATGAACCCTTGGCTTTATATATGCTCATAAAAGTATTTTAAAGTTTTTACATTTTTAAACAAACTTTTATCAATGATGGCTTGATAAAAAAATTGAATAAGGAAAGGAATTCAGTGTTGATGTACAACTTTACTTTTTCTTGCATCATTTTAACACATCTTATTGGCCAATGCAACATTGTAATAACTCTATAGGAAACAACTATGTTAATACAGGGTTTGGTAGCCACCAGGGCCCCAGAAGCCATCGGTTATAGATTGTCTGAGGTGCATTTTAGAGCATATTCCCAACCTTTTGATCCAGTGATGGCCTGAACAAAAATCATGACTAGGAAAAGAAGTTCAGTCTTATTTTTTTTTTCTTTCAAGGAAGATCTAAGTTGTGTCAAAGACTTAATATGCAAAGCTGACAAAATAGTAGCTCACAATAAACTATTAAGACCAGTGTTTCAGAAGATACATAATTCCTATCTGGGGATACTGCCTGCTTTCTAACCCCCCCCCCCAAAAAAAGCAAAAACAAAAAAAAACAAAACAAAAGGCAGTCACTCTGTATCACTCTGGTGTTAGACTGGGATGAAATCAGAGGTTCAAATGGCCACAATAAAGTGACTGATTTAATATATAGCATGCCTCTTCACTCCTAGCCCCAAAGCAGACACCTGTATATATGTCTCGTGTGATTGTAAGGAAAGTGAAAAAATAAGGATTTCATTAATATATTCCAACTTCTCCGATGTCATTTAATCCAAATAAAACCAAAATAGTTCTATTTACCCCTAAGGAAAAAAAAAACACATAGACAAGGCCAAGTTTACCATCCTCTCTCAAAGCAAAACAATAATTGAAGTTGAAACTTACAGTAAACTACTGGCAGTAATTATAAATGAACAGCTAAAATTTGACATGCACGTACAGTATAATATCAACAAAACACATCAAAAGCTAAGCATTCTTTATAGGCACACACACTTCCTTAGCCCCTCCACAAAACAGACCTTTGCTACCGCTTATCTACTTTCCTCCCTCACTTATGGTGTCCCATTACTTACTAACCTACAATTCTCCTTAAAAAATAAGCTTGAAATGTGTTATAACAAAGTAACCAAGTTTGCTACAAATGGTAAATATTCTACACATCCCTGTATAATCGTATACTCCCTTAAATGGCTTGAACTTCCACACTATCTCTCCTACCTGCAACTAACAACTGCACATAAATTAATTTACAAACCTTTAGTTTGTCCTGCTCTCACATCATTATTTAGCAATTATGTACCCAACAGGTCTCTCAGATCTGAAAATCAACACCTTTTGCTGGTGCACACGCCTAACCTACCTACTGGCCAGCTTCTTTATACCTGTTCCGTAACCAAAGCCTAGAATGCTCTACCATTAGCTTTTAGATCTAATCAAAACCTTGCATCATTCAAAAGTTCTTTACAAGGCTGTCTCTTTTCTATCTGGATCTGCACCTGCACCAATCCCCTGATCCCCTGCCTATTAAAACCCGACTACCCCTTTTTTTCTGAATATATAAATAAATATATATATATATATATATATATATATATATATATATATATATATATATATATATATTTTTTTTTTTTCCTTATTCACTGCATATTCTTCTTACCTTTTTTAATGACCCCTTAATATGCAATGTCTTGAGTAACCTACTACTTTTATGGCAGAAGTGTCATACAATGTTAGCCTTCTTACATATGACTTGTCTCACTTTGTATTATAAACTTGTTTTAACTGCAAGTAATTCCCAAATCCTGTTTTCCTATATATTTACTAATTGATAATTACTTCTCCAAATGTTAAATAATGTTCTATGTTTATGTTTATGTTTTTATGGAGCTTTTCTCCCCTGGCCTCCACTGAAAATGGGTTCTTACTGGCCCAGTGGACTCTCTCTGTAAACAAATGCCAATAAAATAAGTAAAAAACTAAATAAATTCTTGCTCCTAGGAAATACACTACCCCTACACAAGCTCTAGTAACATTCTTTGCACACCTCAGAGGTCTGTGAAAAAAGTGAAAAAAATGACCACATGGTACCCAGCTCCAACATAAGCTACAACAACCTTATATGCACACATCTGAGATTAAATTGTGAGGCAAATCAAAAGAAGCAATGACTTCACAATCCCCAGTACCTCCTCCAGAAGCTACATCAACCTTCTGTACATACCTCTGAGCAGGACTGGTTTTAGAATGGGAGTGGTTAAGGGTAGAGGCCACCACAAAGCCTAAGTCAAAATCCATTTATATGGGTGTCTTGGATGCCTGAAGACAGCATTAATACTAGTTTTAGTGGAGAGAATGCTCACCAGAAGGACTTAACAAGGGCACTATGGCAGTGGTAAAACACTGACAAAACACTGGAGAAGTGGTAGCAATCCTTAGGATTCTTCATCGTAAGGGTTATTATTACCCATCTGATTTTTTATTAAACACAATTTCTGAAATAGCTTTTGTTGGTTTAACAGACATGTAACCAAATATCAAAATAAGTAAGTTCATAGGTAAGTAATAATTTGCTGTAGCTACGTGTCCCCCAGGACCAGGGGGCCACCAATGACTGCAGGGCTTGCTTGTACCTAAAATCAGCAATGGTATTATATATCTATTTGTTTATGTTTGCTGGCTGCTGTTATGAACTCTTTGGATTTAGACCCATTTCAGTCAAAGACCGTGACGTTTCTTAGCACAGTGATGAAAAATAGTAAATGTATAATCCTTAAATCAAAAATTCAGCAACACAGTGATTTGCAACTAAATTTAATGAAACATACAGAGGCTTGAACCTTACATACATATTTACGGTAGTGGAAAAGTATTTGCTGGAGCAACATTTACTAAAGTTTGAGGTGATTCTGTTAACAGGATACACAAGTGTTAGAGTTTAATGAATGGTTTGTGGATGGATAGAACAGAACTACATATAAAAGTTCTAATGCAAAAAAAGGGATGTTAAGTGTGCATAAAATTGAGTTAATTGAATTAGTATGTGTTATAGGTTGATGTTTATGGCAGGTGCAGGCAGGCATTTCCTGCAGGAAAGTTGTTCATTTTTACTCTCAGTTCACTGTAATGATATATGTTCCACAGTTTGGTAGGGACAACATCCCAGAAATTTGCAAGGATAGAGAAAGCATGCTCTGTTGATGAAAGTGGGTTAACAGATGCGATCAGTACTGAGCATGAGGCCATATTTGATGAGTACTCTTGATGGTTGGGATGGTGGGATGGAGTCACTGTAAACTGTTTTATGCCCAAGGCTGAGGAGAGAAAGGTCTGACACTGAGGGTGATGCTACTCAATGCTAGAAGTCTAAATCTCAAAATGCACTCACTCAAGGCACTCCTTAAAATGGAGAACATCGATATATGTGCAGTGAATGAGACCTGGTTCAAGGGTCCAGAGAGCACCCCTGCACTACTAGGCTATAACTCATACCACACTTTTCGGCCATGTAGCCTGGACTGGAACACCAAAGGCGGAGGTGTGTCCATCTTCATTAAGAATATCTACACCTCCAGACTAGTTGCTTAGCATAATGCAGCCGAGGTTATCCAAGTGCAACTAACTCTGGGCAAAACTGCAATCCAAATTGTAGCTTGCTACAGATCACACACCATGCCCCAGGATTCCCACTCCTCTTTTCTTGATGTACTGGAAAATATTAGGGTTCAACCAAACACCCTAATAATGGGCGATTTCAACTACCCCACCATTAACTGGGAAAACTACTCATGTGCCAACTCCTTCGCTCAACGCTTTCTGGAATTCATAAACTCCAATGCCCTGGATCAACTTATCCACACCCCCACCAGGGGCAACAATATCCTAGATCTAGTCATTACCAACATGAGTGACCAGTGATCCACACCTGAAGTCAATGCCTCATTGGTCCAATCCAACCATAAGCTAATTACCCTAGATATCCACATCCTGCCCCCACCCCCATTAAGGAAACCATGGTAAAAAATTTCTCCAAAGCCAACTTCATGCTTCTTAAGACAGAAGTGGTGAACTTCATGACACCCATGCAGATGGACAATACAGTTATGACTACTGAATCCTACACAATTGCACTTTATAAGGACTTACATGAGTGCATGGATCGTACTATCCCAAACAGAACCAAGACGCTATCCTCCAAAAAAAGGAAGCCAATCTGGTGGTCCCCTGCCATAAACAAACTGTACAACAGAAGAAAGAAACTGTTGCAAAAGAGAGTAAAATCCCACGAGTGGAGGAGCTCCCTGGTGAGCCTCAGTAAGAAGCTGCGATCCCTCATAAAATCTTCCAAAGCTAGTTACGAAAACAAAATTGCCACTGATTCTAAAGACAACCACAAAGCATTCTATAGCTATGTCAAGAATCTCAATGGCAACACTCGGATCTGCTCTGAGTTACAGCACAATGGCACTAAATATACAGATCCAAATGATATTGCCAACATCCTGGCAGATAGGTTCAGTGCTAACTTTACCCCCCTTTCACCCCCTAAAGAGCCCATCTCTATACCGGAAGAATGCAAAGTTCCTGTAATCACAGCTGCACAGGTAAAAACCACACTCTCCAAAGCCAAGAACACAGCATCCATGGGACCAGACAACATCCCAGGCTGCATTCTACATGAACCATAAAATGAACTGACACCCCACCTAAGTACCATGTTCAATCATAGCCTCACCTCAGGCTTTGTGCCTGCTGAATGGCACACAGCAACAGTTATCCCACTCCACAAGGGGGGAGCCACCACAGACCCCGGGAACTACCGCCCCATTAGCCTGATGAGCCTGGTCTGCAAGACCATGGAATGTATCATCATGGAACTTATAAACAAAGACATTGGCATTCTCCAGACTCTGGACCCCACCCAGTTCGGGTTTGTAAAAGGCAAATCATGTCTCCTAAACCTGACAGACTTCTTTGAAGCAGTCACCAAAGCTGTAGACACAGGTAAGGTGGTTCACACAGCCTATCTAGATCTTGCCAAGGCTTTCAACACCATCCCCCACTCTGGAGTTATAGATAAACTCATTAAACTAGGTATAAATCCCTATGTCACAAGATGGGTTGCCAACTGGCTCACTGACAGAACCCACACTGTGAAAGTAGCAGACTCCAAATCCGACTTCAGACCAGTGACAAGTGGAGTACCACAGGGTTCAGTCCTGGGTCCTCTCCTGTTTGGTATCTACTTCTCTGAAGTACAGGTTAACACAGAAGGTCTTTGGCTAATGAAGTTTGCAGATGACTGCAAACTAGGAGCCATAATCGAAACTCCTAAAGATGTGGACATCCTACAAAAGGGCCTCACTGAGACAGATGCCTGGTGTCAAAGCCATGGCCTCAAGCTCAATGCCAAAAAGTGCATTGTCATCATCCCCTTTGGTAAAAATTCTGTACCCATGAACTACAACATAGGTGGTAGTAGACTTAACACTGAAAGTGTGATGAGACCTTGGGAAACAGGTGGACAGTAGTCTCTCCTTTGATAATCACATTGCCACAGTAGTCAGGAAATCCTTCTACATAGCACACCTCATCACAAAAGGTTTCTTATCCAGAAAAAAAAAAGGTCATTGTTCCCCTCTACTCATCACTCATTAGACCCATTATAGAGTACAACGCCCCTTTTGGTATGTACCTCACAAGACATCTACAACAACTGGAAAGGCCATGGAAATACCTCACAAAGAGGATTACCGGCCTCAAACAGATGCCCTACGCAGACCATCTAAAAAAACTCCAGCTTTACTCTGTCACATTTCGCCTACTCAGAGGTGATCTCTGCCTAACATACAAAGCTATGTCAAATCCAGAGCTGTTGGACATGCTCCACTTAAAGAAATCCCAATCCCTCCGAGCTACACGCTCTAGGGACCTAAACCTTGTCACCACAATAAATTAGAACATGCCGGAGGGATAGATTCCTGTCCCAGAGACTTCCCATACTCTGGAATAAACTACCTATCTATATCAAACAAAGCTCCTCATTAGCACTCTTCAAGAAAAATCTTGATGATTGGATGAGAAATAGGAAATTCTCCCCGGGGATCACCTCTGTGGCTCTGCTCGACAGTGGCACAGGAAAATTATTTTCTTGGGTGGCAAAAGCCAGGGTACCTTTTTGGCTGGGCTTGTATAGGCCCCAGGGCTGATAGCCTAGTACCTACCTATGAACCTATGAACACTCTTTTACAGGGATCCAACTGAGGAGTGATACAGTGGTGTTCACATTTAGGCAATAAAATTATGACGCTAGGATGAGTCTAGGCTAGGCTTACTTAGGCCTTTGGGCCGATAGCCTAGTACCTACCTAAGAACCTATGAGTCCGCAAATTTTGCAGATTCTTCACATATGTCTTTGTGAAGTTTTTTTTTTTTTGGATGCACGGGTGACTAGTGGCAAAGCATATTCTAAATGAAGTTGAAGTATGTTTTTACCAGTAACATTTCTTTCTTCTTCAGAGAGAAATTACTGAGATTATGCAGCGGTCAAAGAGGATAATTTTGACTTTAATTTATGTAAGTCAATACTTAAGCTGAAATTAAACATAACAGGTAGATATCTGAAGGATAAGGCACACTATTATTGGATGGCAGTAGAAATAACACAAATTTAGCCTTCAAGGAGTGCTGAAGAGTGTATTTTTCTCTTTCCTCATTAGCTGCTTGTTTAACAAACAGAGTGCAAGTTTTGGACAGTTAGATGGAGCGTTTGTAGAACTGTGTTATAGTTTGTGGATGTGTCATAGAGGATGGCATCAGCACACAATATTTTTACCACTGCTGAGATAGAAGACCTCTTAATTATTCTGAAAGTCTGGGAGGAAAAGAGACTGAATACATTTTTAAATATATTATCTGGCTCCCCTTATGGATGAATAATGGATTGCTTCTCAGGTATTTTTAATTGTTTTTCTGTGATATGAATGGCTCATAGTTAGACTATTTGAACAGTTTACTAGTTGCAACAAATACACCTATATTGACTTTATAGCAGATGTGCCTGTGCATTTATTTTCATATATTAAATAAAGAATTTTACAAGTATTATTTTTTTATTTGGTCTAATTTGACAAAAAATAACTATGGTGTTTCTAAATCAGATTTTTTAATCACCGGATTGTACATTTGCTAAAAAGTTATATTGTTTGACATGAACAGAAATTAAATTGGAGACAGCTCATCTTACAACATATTTGAATGCATTGAAAATTAAAGTGATAGCTGATAAAGACTGAATTCACGTAACCTGCTGGGTACCAACTGATTGGCAATGCAGTCACTGTAATTTTTGTATTCAGTACATTCATCTTCTCTTCAGCATTGCTTTTTATCTCTCACTCTCAATCTGGAATTATCCCACCAATGTGGTATCTAATATCACATGTAGGAGGTTGCTTCATGAGGCTATAACCCTCTCACTGAAAAATACTTGCCCACATCTGCCTTGAATCATTCTTCCTCTAGTTTTAGGTTTGAGTCCTTGTACACATAGTCTGTTCTGAAGATTCTGCTTGCATTTTTGGGATTTAATAACTTATGATATTTGAATTCCTCTGTCAAGTTTCCTCTCTCTCTCTCCTCTACTCAAGAGCAAAGATGATAAGTTTCAGTATTCTTTCCTCATACAATTTCTGGTACAGACGCAGAACTATCTTGGTAAACATCTTCTGGATGACCTGCATCCTAACTATTTTCTTGCAGAGATGGATCGTCTGAAATTGCATTCAACATCTGATATGAAATCTTACAGACTGACTGCACCCATAAATAATACTGTCTTTTATAGGAGATGCGTCTCTCTATACACAGTGTGATGCTGATAACTTTTGTTAAAGCAATCTCTTCATAACTTTCAGATGAGGGTCATCTGAAACATAGCTAACATGTTTTCACACAACTGTTCTTTACTGTACTCACCTCGTAAAGAGCTGTTCGCTCTGCATTTTTATATCCTTGATTCATTATTTTGCACAGCTTTGCATTAAATCTTTTTAATTCCCAGGACCATTCCTATGGTTTCTACTACCTCTCAATCTCTGCACATCTTACTTTATATTCATTAGGTAGTAAAAATTAATCCTCATATAATTAACATCATCTGCAAAGAGTCATACCTTACCTTTAACTCTTTTTTTGTGATATTATTTCTGGTACAAACCTTGCGGTAGCATTGTCGCCTCACAGTAAGACGCTGTCCATTTAGATTCTCAGCTAGAGCGTCTTCTTCGTGGAGACGTGAGTGAATGGGCGTACCTTTGTTGAAGGTTGTGCGTCAGGGCTGGTAACTCGGCATGTAAAAATCAACTACCAATCATTTGCGGACCGGAGTTCTGCTGTGGCGACCCCTAAAAGGAAAAAGCCGAAAGACACAAACAAACATTTCTGGTACAAACCCAGAACTATCTTGGTAGACTTCAAATGAATGACCTTGATAGTATCAATATCGGGGCTAAAGAATATGGACAGCAGTGCTCTCACACAGTCCTAGATGCAGCCTCATTTTCTTAATGAGACCAAAGAACATTTCTGCACATGCATTTCTCCCAGTTTCAGTCTCATTTTTTAAATGTATTTCTTTAACAATCATAAGCTCAAATGTCATGTTGCAGCCTTCCTGTCAGCCAAGCATTTCTGGCCCCTGTATCTGCACACAAAATCACTTACTAATATTTTTCTATTTCTTTCTCTATACTTGTGTTAGAAATGAGAAGCTACATACTTTCAATATCTCTTGAACCTTATTTTACAAAACATTTCTGATTTTGTCCTGTCCTTCTTAATTTTTTTAATTATTGATTTTATCATGAATCACTAAGGAATGCAGTCTGTAAATAATGCTATACGTTAGAGTTTCACATTTCTTATTCATCATAAAATGAATGTTGATGCAAAACTATCTAAGTGAACTGCAGTAATATTTAAAAAAATATTTCTGATTTTGGGTCTTTGTCCCTCGATGTTTTTTTTACTTTGTCTGATTCTTTAGCAACAATATTGAGAGCAATGTGCAGTACCTATTCCCATCTTAATATGTGCTGATTTTACTGAGTAGGTGCTCTTATCTCATGCTCTACAAAGACAACTTAAGGACACCTTTGAACCCACTGGCTAACTTAGCCCATAGTAGGACACACTCCACCCGACAATGGGAACATAGGAACAAAATAGGCAGGTTATCAGACTGACCATAAGAGGCCTATACACCTTTTAGCAGACATACTTAAAAGTTTTTGCCAGTTCTCTATGGGTACTGAATAATGCCCACCTCACAAATCAAGCAGGGATGTACATGACAACCCTGGTGTAAATCTACCCATCCAATCAGGACTAACCTTAAAGACAAAGAAGTACTTTGCTTGACCTGTAGTGGTAACTTATTCATAAGCTGGAAATACTTTGATTTAGGAATCTTCACCTCCAGTGAGTCTAGCTTATTAGCTGGTGCAAATTTAGGACCCCAGTACAGGTGCTTGTAGACCCACTGTTTTTTTCAAAGAAACTGGAGGTCAAATGAGATTAGGTCTTTTGCTGCTAGAAAAGGGAGACACAGGCCACCTCGGAGCAGCAGGTAGGCTACTGACTATAAGCAGTGTTGTGCTAATCTACCTGGATACTTGAAGGATTTAAGGCCTTTTAATTTTTTAGGGTAAATATCACTGGGGCATTTCCAGTTGAACACTGTACATACCAAAGGGGGTACATATAAAAGGGGTACTGTATTCAATGACAGGTCTGATAAGGGAAGATTCCAATGGCAAAATTACTTCTTGAAGATATTCACTTTGAAATTAACTAGGACAGATAGAAGTATTTTGTGACTAAGAAGGGAACATGATGATCGAATGAGACAGAGAGTGGGAGCTGTCCATATAAGTACCCAGGTCTCTTATACCCATATCTGTTTGAAGGGAAGTACTACTTATAACATATGAGGTGGGAATAACTTTTTTACTGAGTGCTACTATGCAGCTATATATGTACATATTCCAGCCCTTTTTTTGGAGCTGTTCAGAATCATTGGATGAGCAGATAACAGTGCACAGCATGCAGTTATCAGCCAACTAAGTCAACCAAACTTATATATTAGATGTCTGCAAAATAAATGGCAATCAGGACAGGGCCCAGCACTGATCCCTCCATTACCCCACTAGTTGCAATTTTACATTCAGACAGAATACTAGTAACTTTCATTAGCTGGGATCTGCAATTCCCAATTTAATTATTCCTGTATTTTAAACTTACCCCAGGATTCAATAACCTATTTTCTCCATGCAGGAATAGTGTAGAAGCTCCTGCACGGAATATGGCCGCCGAGTGATCCTGTAAACAAGGCTGAGAATGTACATGAGCCTGCCAGCACTATTCCACTATTCCTGCACAGACACCACTGAATAATGCTAATTACCTCATTTGCTGGTGAAAAACATGCAAATGAGGTGAATTAGTGATTCAGTAAGCAGGCAGGCATCCGTGCAAGAACAGTGTGAGGTGCAGAAGCCGAATACATTTCTGCAAAAATCAAAACGGAGGCATGACAGCTCAAAGTAAAGCATTTATTATAATCCTTAGGCATGCCAATGGCTAAATATATGGCCATTGGCATGGAAAAGTGTTGCAAACTTATAAAAATCAAAGTTTTTTTTTTGGCCGATTTTGGCCATTTAAGCATAAGGCAGTGGGGCACAAACGGGATCGTGCTGAAAATTAAAAAAAAATGAGAAAAGGTAATTTTAAGTTAAAGCTGCATTTTGCCTTTATAATCTATGGCATGCAGAATCAAAACAATAACAGGTAACACTGGTTGCTAAGGAGGAAGGCTGTGGTGTTAACCAGGGACTAAGGCAGTGGGGTATGCAAATGAGCAAATTTTACTGAATCACTAAATTGGAGACCATTCTCTGGCTGCACCTAACCATGTAGGAGCTATAAGGCAGTGGTGTAAGCAGGAGAAGCAGCTGACATGAAAAGGGGGTGTGTCATGCTTGGTGTAAGCACATTGGAGCTCCACGGCTCCCATTTGAGCTTGGCTAAGCACAGCTAAGCAAGGGAGTGTGTCTGAGGCTCTATTGACTTATTCCATGAAATGAAGACAGTGTTTATGTCCAGAAGAGGGGCATTTCTCATTGTTTACCTTAGCTAAATGGGTTTTTGTGGTGCTCACTGGTTCTAAGACAAAAACAAAACACCCCCCACCCCGGGAATAGCAGAACTGTTTACATTTAGGCACTGGGTTTGCATGGCACCCCTTGGGGCTTAAAAGGGGCAGAAATGGGAAGGGAAATAGCAGAATGAAAGCAATCAAGTACAACTAAAATAGCAGACAGGTGGACTGTATCACAGCCAGCCAATCATACAGGCAGCATCTGCAGGATAACAGTATAAACTGTGCAAACATTCTTCAGTCCTGTTTTTCCCACAAACTCTGCACCATTGGTGTACACACTCGAGGGAATTTTAACCGACAAAATGTTAGGGGCTGCTGTCGCTTTGATACATCTGTATGTGGTGAAGGCTGATGGTGGTGAGGAGGATAATGCTGGCAATAGCCCCAGGGTAACCTACCAGGGGCTACATGATCTGGAGATAGTAGAGTGCTACAGGGTAGACAGAGACATACTTCAGTAAATCATTGAGCTGTGCTGGCCTCACCTCACACCCAGAGCCAACAGAGGGGAATCCATCCCAGTGGATACCAAGGTATGTGTAGCTTTAAGAATACTAGCTACAGGTACTTTCCAAAGACCTACTGGGGACATCATGGGGGTCTCACAGGCATCTGCATCCAGGGTACTCCACCAGTTCCTGGATGCCATGCTACCACATGCCAGTGAGCACATTTACTTCCCCAGTATATGTGCCTTTTCCACCATGTACCAGAATACCCGAAGGTACTGGGTGCCATAGACTGCATGGACATCCACATCAAACACCACCAGGTGAGTAGGGTAGGGTCTACATAAACTGCAAGGGCTTCCCCTCCATCAACTGCCAGGTTGTGTGCAATGCCCAGGGCACTATCATGAATGTGTGCGCTGGCAGCCCTGGAAGCTATCATGACTGCCACATCTGGCATTCCTCACAGCTGTATCGGGGATTTCCCAGGGGGGACATCCCATATGGCCATCTGGTGGGGGGTGCTGGCTATGCACTGGGGCCATGGATGATGACACCCATCAGAAATGCACACAGATCTACTTAAGGAAGCCATAATGAGGAACATGCACAAACCAGGATCATTACAGAGCATTTCTTCAGGATGCTCAAGTCACAGTTCCACTGCCTTGACATATCTGGTGGAGCCTTGCAGTACTCTCCAGTTACATGTGCACACATGTTCATAGTATGTGCCATGCTACACAATACGATCCTGTGGAAACAGGGTAGATTTACACCAGGGTTGTCATGTACATCCTTGCTTGATTTGAGAGCCACACAGCCCCCCACCATTGCCAAGGTCTCCACAGGCGAAGTGGAACTCTGAGGGGGAACCCCCTGAAGCAGCCCCTGTAGGCAGATGGAGGCATGCCCAGTAAGGCCTGGCCTTGGAAAAGAGGCAAAGCATAGTGCACACACTGACACTGTAGGCACCCAGGGACTGACACCTCTCTCTGACTCCCACACACAGTAAAAATGGATGACACACACATCACACTACCTGTAACTTACCATGTATAGGTAGTGTACTGCGTGCATCCGACACAGGCAGCCCTCAAGCACCGTCCACATAACTGCCACAGTCACAAGGTAAGTCAGTCTTCTTAACAATAAATTAATGTATCAGTATGTTTTGCTAGCATATGTATAGTATTGTCGCTTGCATGCAAGGGAATGGGGTGGCTTACTAGGATAGCAGCAGACAACTGACAGTTATGTGGGACACCAGGAAATGTCAGCCCAATACTGGTCTCCCCACACTATGCAGTAGTACCCAAGGTGGCAAATCCCACTGCAGTATATGTGGGGGCCAACTAACTGGGGGTCATAGGTCAGAGGCATGGATGTCAGTGTGGGGGTCCCATACTCACCCCTCAGCCTCACCCAGCAAGTCAGCTGTAGAAAACCATAAAGAAATGTCTGGCAAAGGCCCACAAATCGTGATGATGTTGAATTACCCACAACAAGAGGAGCCAGCACCAAACCAGCCACATTAGCAAATCCTTTATTTGAGAAAGAGAGTTCTCAGATCGGTATCGGCATTAACCCTTCATCAGCGACAATACAAATAACATTAAACACTGCTTAAATACTAGTATGTGCTCATTTCCTGTGACATCACATTCCAAAAAATTTTTAAAGCTGTATTACAATTTATTAAGACCTGGTGTAAAAAGTGCACCTAGCTTAACAATCCATCTGGTTTCTTTCTAATTTAATAGAGAGTGCCAACCACTCTTACATTTCTTATCACCCTGTACCTTATCTATTATAGTAAATCTGAATCTGGCAGTGGAGTGTATCTGGCAGTGCCTATACAAGGCACTTGCAATACGTTTATTACGAATGTCACTCGTGTTCGGATATTCTCAAACGCAAGGGTCTGGAAGTTTGTCCCACATAAAATGATGGACAAGTACAACTGGCTAAATAAATGACCCAGTCTGATCAGCAATTGGCATAGAAGTTGATGTCATATACTTGACCCCTGTTTTGACTTGAAAACTATTTAGTTTTACAGTTATATTGACATTTCGAGCAATGCCCACACAGGAAAGACCCCACTAGTTTCTCCCCTGTGATGGTTAATTGTCCCATATGTCTCTTATTCATTCCATGACATTTATAGTATGAAAAGTAAGAACCCATTGTCTTACCCCTACGAAAAGAGAATTGACAATGTTCCAGCAATATCTGACTCAATTCCTCATTAGCCAACAATATGTTCCAATGTTTATTGACCACATTCCTTAACAAATTAACATTACGACCATAAGTCGTCGTTAATCTCAATGTATTGGATTCCTTACACTTATCCTTCTCCTTGTATATTAATAATTCAGACCTGGCCTGTTTAGAAGCCCAATCCCTGGCTGTCACAACGTCCCCCATCCTGTAACCTCTGTTCAGAAATCTACAAGTGAGATCATCCTTGGAACTGTTGAAATCTTCCTCGTTCGAACAAATCCTTTTAATTCTTAAGAATTGGGATTTAGGAATATTTCTGTGTGTATGGGGTGCAGACTGGACGCATACAACAAATTATTGTATTGGGGGTACTTTCTATATACCAAAGTGCACAAGGTGTGATCAGGTTCCCTCACAACCTTAACATCTAGATAGTTGATTTCCTTATGACTATAAGAAAGTGAGAATTCAATACCTCATTTGTTGTTGTTCAAATAATGCTTTAACTCCCTTAGATATTCAATATCCGCACGCCGCACCATCCAACTGTCATCCAGGAATCTCCTCCAAATATCAATCTCTGGGAAGTAAATGTTATGGGCTTCATTATAGATCACTTCTTCCTCTATAAACCCCATGAAAAGATCTGAATAAATGGGTACAAATGAAGCCCCCATGGCTGTTCCCTGGATTTGCCAATAACAGTTTCCTTGGAAATAGATTACATTGGCATTAGAGGGATTTATTCCACATAGGGATCGCTTGTGGTCCCTATATTGTAAGAAAAGAAAATAGTGTAAGAAATAGAGGGTTTCATCATCTTTCAGTGTTTTTTAAAAAAGGTCTCATATCTTTTATACTTTTGTGTTTCAAACTGTGACATTCACGTTCATTTGGGCTTTAAGTATCAATTGAAGAGGGATCACTTGGTTGGGCCCTGGATATGTACTGGGACTTTTTTTGTATTCTCATCAAAACAAAGAATGGTGCAGGATGGTGTTGGTGATCAAGAAGCGGAGGAGGAGTGTGAAAGTAGTGCCAAGGATTAAATGGTGGAAGTTAAAAAAGGGTGATTGTGAGGTGGAGTTCAGGGAAGAGTTAAGACAGGCACTGGGAGGCAATGAAGAGTTACCGAATAGCTGGGTAACTACAGCAGAGCTAGTAAGGGAGACTGCTAGGAAGGTGCTTGGTGTGACATCTGGACAGAGGAAGGAGGACAATGAGACATGGTGGTGGAATGAGGAAGTACAGGAGAGTATACAGAAGAAGAGGCTGGCGAAGAAGAAGTGGGATTGTCAAAGAGATGAAGAAAGTAGACATGAGTATAAGGAGATGAGGCGTATGGCAAAGAGAGAGGTGGCGAAGGCTAAGGATGAGGCATATAGAGAGTTGTATGAGAGATTGGACACTAAAGAGGGAGAAAAGGACCTGTACCGATTGGCTAGACAGAGGGATAGAGCTGGGAAAGATGTGCAGCAGGTAAGGGTGATAAAGGACAGTGAGGGAAACGTACTCACAAGTGAGGAGAGTGTGTTGAGTAGATGGAAAGAGTACTTTGAAGGGCTGATGAATGAAGAGAATGAGAGAGAGAAGGTTGGATGATGTGAGATAGTGAATCAGGAAGTGAAGCAGATTAGCAAGGAGGAAGTAAGGACAGCTATGAAGAGGATGAAGAATGGAAAGGCTGTTGGCCCAGATGACATACCAGTGGAAGCATGGAGGTGCTTAGGAGAAATGGCAGTGGAATTTTTAACCAGATTGTTTAATGAAATTTTGGAAAGTCAGAGGATGCCTGAGGAGTGGAGAAAAGTATTTTGGTACCTATCTTTAAGAATAAGGGTGATGTGCAGAGCTGCGGTACCTACAGATGGATAAAACTGATCAGTCACAGCTTGAAGTTATGGGAAAGAGTAGTGGAAGCTAGGTTAAGAAGGGAGGTGATGATTAGTGATCAGCAGTATGGTTTCATGCCAGGAAAGAGCACTACAGATGCAATATTTGCTCTGAGAGTGTTGTTGGAGAAATACAGAGAAGGTCAGAAGGAGTTGCATTGTGTCTTTGTGGACTTAGAGAAAGCATATGACAGGGTGCCTAGGGAGGAGTTGTGGTATTGTATGAGGAAGTCAGGAGTGGCAGAGAAGTATGTAAGAGTGGTACAGGATATGTACAAGGGTAGTGTGACATTGGTGCGGACTGCGGTGGGAGTGACAGATACGTTTAAGGTAGAGGTGGGATTACATCAAGGATCAGCTCTGAGCCCTTACTTATTTGCAGTGGTGATGGACAGGTTGACAGATGAGATTAGACAGGAGGCCCTGTGGACTATGATGTTTGCAGATGACATTGTGATATGTAGTGAGAGTAGGGACCAGGTTGAGAAGACCCTGGAGAGGTGGAGATGTGCTTTAGAGAGGAGAGGAATGAAGGTCAGCAGGGCTAAAACAGAATATATGTGTGTCAATGAGAGGGAGGGTAGAGGAATGGTGAGGATGCAGGGAGTAGAGTTGGTAAAGGTGGATGAGTTTAAGTACTTGGGATCAACAGTTCAGAGTAATGGTGAGTGTGGAAGAGAGGTGAAGAAGAGAGTACAGGATGGGTGGAGAAGAGTGTCAGGAGTGATTTGTGACAGACGGGTACCAATAAGAGTGAAAGGGAAGGTCTACAAGAGGTTAGTGAGACCAGCTATGTTATATGGGTTGGAGACGGTAGCATTGTCGAAAAGGCAGGAGTCAGAGCTGGATGTGGCAGAGTTAAAGATGTTAAGATTTGCACTGGGTGTGACTAGGATGGACAGGATTAGGAATCAGTATATTAGAGGGTCAACTCAGGTTGGACAGTTTGGAGATAAAGCAAGAGAGGCGAGATTGAGTTGGTTTGGACATGTGCTGAGGAGGGATGCTGGGTATATTGGGAAAAGGATGCTAAGGATGGAGCTGCCAGGTAAGAGGAAAAGAGGAAGGCTTAAGATGAGGTTTATGGATGTGGTGAGAGAGGACATGCAGGCGGTTGGTGTGAAAGAGTATGATGCAGAGGACAGGAAGAAATGGAAACAGATGATCCGCTGTGGCGACCCCTAATGGGAACAGCTGAAAGAAGATGATGATGATCAAAAGTAAGAATGGTAATCCTGTATTCTGTTGTGAGGGGGTAACATCTACAAGAAGGTGGTGTTTATTGAACCGAGTATTCGGTAGGGCCCTGGACATGTACTGAGACTTTTTTGTATTTTCTTTATAAGAACGAATGGCAAGCCTGCATTTAGTTGTGAGGGGGTAACATCTACAAGAAGGTGGCATTTATTGAACCCAGTATTTGGTTGGGCCCTGGACATGTATTGGGATTTTCTTATATGATATCAAAAAGAACGAATGGTAAGACTGTATTTTGCTGCAAGGGGGTAACATCTACACAAAGGTGGCATTTACTGAAAGTCAAAAGACGAAAAACTTGTTTTCCTTTTCGAAAATTTAATAACTGTAATATCTACATGAAGACGGCATTATGTCGACATTGAGAAATTAGCAACGTTAAGAGACGGAAAGCATTTCTTCTTTTTGACATTTAATAATTGTTGAACATTGACATATTTCACTCTGTATATAGCTTATGATTTTTCAGTGGAAGTACATTGGCCATAGGGACACTGTGTTCAGATTTAGGACACAGTAATAATAGGGTTTATGGAATAATTTTTGTACATGATTGGGGCTTAGTATGACATTTGAGTCAGGTTTTTCAAGTGCAAGTGCATTAATGATTTGGGTCTTCTGTTTGAGTTAAAGATACAGCATTACCGTAGCTTATGGAATATTGTTTGCTGAACTTCTAACAGGACTGAGTACATGGACTGAGTGTAATTACACTGGGTTATGGTGGAACGGAATTTATGTAACAAACCATTTATTTTCGTTTTTCAAATCTAAAGGTTTCAGTATGCATTTTTGTGATTTTTAGTGACATTAACAACTACATATAAGGAAACATTGGGCTTTATTCATCGGAAGGGATGGTGAAGCTTGATTGATTATGGACATTGCATTTGTCAACCTAAGACTATATTTTCCTTACGAGCAATACTTGGGTTTGATCTGTTTTTTGTACACAATTGAGACCTCTGTATTAACAATCAGCATATGATTTTTGTGATTTAAAATATTTTCACAGATTATGAGATGTATTTGGACATCTAGTATGCACAAGTACTGAATATTGTTAAATGTTTTTGTTGCAACATCAGAGAGACAGGATATGCTGATAATGTTCTTATTTTTATCAAGTATAGGGCACTAAATATCCATCATTATCATATAGATAATTAGGTTTAACAATCGGAAGTTGGGACTAACAGTTTAAATTGGAATTGTTTGTGGGAGACAAAGCAAATGTTTTGATACCATTTGGCATGACAGCTCATATTGAATGTCCTACTGATAGTTCATTAGTGTAGATTTCACTTTTTTGATATTCTCATTGACATATGGAATGAGGGAATGTGATCACATATAAAAATTGGATTTATAGGATAATAGGAAGCATTGGTTTCATGTAACACAACAAGAAAAAAGGTATTTTTTGATTGTATGTCTATTGATAGGCATTAAAATCCATTTTGCTTGTACTCAACAGGAATTTGGTCTATAATAATAAATTTTGGGGGAATAACATGTAACGTGATATTTTTGAGTGGAGGTTGTGACTGGAACCATTGTTTTCAGGATTCATTTTAGTTTAGTTTGTAAACATAAATAATTTTGGAACACCCATTTACATTCGGCATTGTCTGTGTGGAACTGGGGTCCTTTTCTGAATGATAGAGTTCAGAGGTGTTTGGGCATCAAACATTAGATAGGTTTGCATATGTATTTCCCATATATATCCTATATTATAGTATCTTATTCCCGATTTATATTGGGGTCATTTATTGAAAAAATACTTTTTTCAAGGCCATTGGGTCTGGTGGAATCTCTCAGCTGGCTGGTGTTTGTGGCTGTCTACCTGTATTTTCATTTTGTGGGCCTTGCACACCAATAATTGTGTAGTCTTAATAAGTTTTTTTGACCTGGCTGAACAAGATTGGGGTTAAATAACAGTAGCAGCTTATGGTCATGGATCTAAATACCATTTTACACAGTTTATGTGCAGATAAAAATGACATTCAGGTCTTTGGCCTTAAAAGGTGTCATGATGGAACTATGGCTGAAGGTAATGTTGATCCAGTTGACGTCTTTAACACACTGTTCTTTAAGATGGGCAAATCTATGAAGAATTTACGTACAAACATATGGCATCTTAAACTTTTTTGGGCCTACCAAAGTCAGAATATCACTCCCAGAGGATTAAGAGTGAGTATTCAAACTCTGGTGGGTAAGATAGATGATTTGTTAATTCAGGATTGGTGCAAGGCCCAACAGAATGCCTCCTTAGCTTTTTTTAATGTATTAATTTCATATTATGAACGTATCATAGAGGAAAACATTGAAGATGTTAAGTGAGTGAGTGAGGAGGTTAAAAAATATGAGGGGCAGCCGCAATACATCAGTTGTCTGGGGAGACTTTCTAAGGACCTTCTGGCTTTTGAAAATCGGGTTAAGGAGAAAAAAAAATAAGAAAATTTGCAAGGGATTTGGAGGATTATGAGAGAGGGAAACCATTTGAATTTAGAAAAAATGTCAGATTTTCAGAGAGTAATGCACCAAATACTTATACACGTAAAAAAAGACCTCGATACATTTTGAAAAAATCTTTTTCAAGTAATAATACATCTGGGGATAAGTCCTTCACTACAGACAATGAGAGCATTCCAGTGAGTGAGTCACCAGAGGCAAAGAAACAGTGGGGGCAGGAACTCCCTTTAGAAGTAGGAAACACATGGGTGGGTGGAAGCATCAGAACAGACACATTAGAAAATCTACTACATTCACTAGTCAAATAAATAATGAATATTGTAATATTCATAACATCTCTACTCATGTTTTGACAGTGGAGCAAAAACAGCTCCTTAATAAAGGACTCAGTTATGTACCAGGTTTCTGTGTGGATGAAAATGTGTTTGTTACTTATATATTGGCCTTTTGTAGAAATGTTAATCTTAAGCTGTTTTTTGGTTCTGGGTTAGATTCTCAAAGATCTACAGAATTCAGATTTCACAAGTCAAGTTTTACACCATCTATGAACAAAAATGTAGGGATGTTTCAACAGGCTGTTCTCAAAGATTTACGTTACAAACTATGTTCAGCACAAATGTTTAGACATAATCTTTCATCAGGTGAACAAAAGGCCCTTAGAGAGCTGTGTGCCCATTCTGATATTGTCATTCTTCCTATGGATAAGGGAGGGGCAGTGGTGCTTATGGATTTAAATTACTATTGGGCGGAGGGAAATAGACAGTTGTCTAATCCTCAGCACAATTTAACGCATGTCCACTGACCCTACTCCCAGTTTCAAGACAGATATTGATAGGTTTTTACAGGAAGCAGTGGAGGAAAGCATTATCAATAAGACTATTTTCTCACATCTTACTGTGAAGGATCCAGGCAAACAGTATCTATATTTATTGCCGAAAATCCACAAGAGTTTAGACCAACCCCCAGGTAGACCCATAATCTCTGGTAATGGATCTTTGACGGAACCTTTGTCGGCATATCTGACCCAATATTTACAGCCCTTATTACTGTTCATTCAGGCCAGAATTAAGGACACTACACAATTCCTACAAATTGTATCGGATTCTCAACTTGAATCCAATTGGCTTATGTGCACCCTTGATGTGAAATCTTTATATACCAGTATACCACACTGGGCAGGATTGCAAGCGTTGGTTTATTGGTTGAATAGAGTTGGTTTATATACACCAGGGTTCAACACACTTCTCATTTGTATGGCTGAGCATGTCCTTACCAAGAATGTAATCTATTTCAAGGAAACTGTTATTGGCAAATCCAGGGAACATCCATGGGGGCTTCATTTGCACCCATTTATGCAGATCTTTTCATTGGGTTTATAGAGGAAGAACTGATCTATAATGAAGCCCATAACATTTACTTGCCAGAGATTGATATTTGGAGGAGATTCTCGGATGTCTGTTGGATGGTGTGGCATGTGGATATTGAATATCTAAGGGAGTTTGAGCATTATTTGAATGACAACAAATGGGGTATTGAATTTTCATTTTCTTACAGTCATAAGGAAATCAACTATCTAGATGTTAAGGTTGTGAGGGAACCTGATCACACCTTGTGCACTTTGGTATATAGAAAGTACCCCCAATACAATAATTTGTCGTATGCTTCCAGTCTGCATCCCACACACACAGAAATATTCCTAAATCCCAATTCTTAAGAATTAAAAGGATTTGTTCAAATGAGGAAGATTACAACAGCTCCAGGGATGATCTCACTTGCAGATTTCTGAACAGAGGTTACAGGATGGGGGACATTGTGACAGCCAGGGAGTGGGCTTCTAAACAGGCCAGGTCTGAATTACTAACATACAAGGAGAAGGATAAGTGTAAGGAATCCAATACATTGAGATTAATGACCACTTATGGTTGTAATGTTAATTTGTTAAGGAATGTGGTCAATAAACATTGGAACATATTGTTAGCTAATGAGGAATTGGGTCAGATATTGCTGGAACATTGTCAGTTCTCTTTTTGTAGGGGTAAAACAATGGGTTCTTACTTTTCATACTATAAACGTCATGGAATGAATAAGAGACATATGGGCCAATTAAATATCACAGGGGAGAAACTAGTAGGGTCTTTCCCTTGTGGGCATTGCTCGTCATGTCAATATATCTGTAAAACTAAACAGTTTTCAAGTTAAAACATGGGTCAAGTATATGACATCAGCTTCTATGCCAATTGTGGATCAGATTGGGTCATTTATTTGGCCAGTTGTACTTGTCCATCATTTTATGTGGGACAAACTTCCAGACCCTTACGTTTGAGAATAACAGAACACATGAGTGACATTCGTAATAAACGTATTACAAGTGCCTTGTAAAGGCACTGCCAGATACACTCCACTGCCAGATTCAGATTTACTATAATAGATAAGGTACAGGGTGATAGGAAATGTAAGAGTGGTTGGCACTCTCTATTAAATTACAAAGAAACCAGATGGATTGTTAAGCTAGGTGCACTTTTTACACCAGGTCTTAATGACAAATTATAATACAGCTTTAAAAGTTTTTTGGAATGTGATGTCACAGGAAATGAGCACATACTAGTATTTAAACAGTGTTTAATGTTATTTGTATTGTCACTGATGAAGGCTTAGTGCCGAAACCGGTCTGAGAACTCTCTTTCTCAAATAAAGGATTTGCTAATGTGTATGGTTTGGTGCTGGCTCCTCTTGTTTGTATTTACATTTTACTATTGCACCTTCCATACCTGCAAGCTGCTGGATTGTAAAGAATGTTGAATTACCCCCCTACAGACTTACACAGTGATAGCACAGCAGATCTTGCAGTTCGAGTAATGCTCTGAAGGGTAAGAAGTCTGAAACTCAAATGTATGCCATTACAATCTGACCTGTGGTCTTTAGTGATATGCCTCTAGTCCCCAAGACAGGGCACAATAGTATGGTAAATGGAACCAAAATGTGAAGTAAATATCAGTACAGTCTGTGCAAATGTGTACAGTTGACAGGTGACCCCCCCCATATTCCCAAAGAAATGCAGTAACATGTGTGTTTGCAGGGAAATAGCAGCAGAGCACACATTGCATGGCTGTCACAATACACATGAAAACATGTTGCATATCCACAATATGCAGTGGTCAATGAGCTATGTGTATGTGTATGTGTGGTTAATACTGTCAGGATCTGGCCAGTACTTATTCCCCGCTGTTGTGTTGTAGTGGCCTAGGTACAGTGCTGTCCTTGACAGGGCCATGTGCCGATAACTGCAGTGCCAACTATTATGCATGTCAGCTACACCTACTGCTCTGCCACTGACATACCTGGAAGTCACAGTGCTATGTGGAATATACTACACATATAATGGACATGTCTGCATAGTAGAATGCACTCTGTATCCACACCCATACCTCCCAAACTCTGATAGCAAGACATCTGGACAAGGTCAGAAATAAAAGTGGGACAAAGGCACAATGATAGGTATGTGTTGTAAATATTACCCTTACAAACTGAGAAAGTTGGTAGGATGAGGGATTTGCATTAGCGGGAATTGTCTGAAGGTTATGTAGTCTGAAACAGTAATGTCTGTCATTATTTTGTAACATCAGTCTTCAATTATATGCAACTATCGGCTTGCACCTGTCACCCTTAGGCTTTTGCATATTGGCCAAGGCTCTTGCCACCCCCATAGTGCCTTTTTTAGGCAAGGCTCAAAAGACAAACCCACCACCATAAATAGCACACGTAACAAAAAACTGAGGGTATTGCTGCTCACTGCCAGAAGTCTAAACCTCAAAATGCATGCACTCAAAGCACTCCTCAGTATGGAGAAAATTGATATATGTGCAGTAACAGAAACCTGGTTTAAGGCTCCAGAGAGCACCCCAGCACTACAAGGCTACAACTCATACCATACATTTCGGCCACATAACCCGGACCGAAATACAAAAGACGGGGGAGTAACCATATTTATCAAGGATACCCACATCTCCAGGTTAGTGGCACAGCACGATGCTTCAGAGATCATCCACGTGCAACTAAAAACAGGCAAAACTGCTATTCAAATTATAGCTTGCTACAGATCACCCACCATGTCCCTGGACCCCCACTCTGCATTCCTAGAAACCCTGGGAAACATAAAGGTCCTACCAAACACCCTGATCTTGGGTGACTTCAATTATCCAAACATTAACTGGGAGAACTACTCAAGTACGAACTCCCAGGCCCAACATTTCCTAGAATTTATAAACTCACATGCCCTGGTTCAACTGGTTAACACCCCCACCAGAGGTGACAACATATTGGACCTGGTCATCACCAACATGGGCGACCGGTGTTCCACACCGGAGGTCAACCCCTCGCTGGTTAGATCTGACCATAAACTAATCACTCTGGATATCCACATTCCGCTACCACCCCCGGTAATGAAACCACCGTGAAAAACTTTTCAAAAGCAAACTTTACGTTACTTAAGACCAAGGTGGGAAGTTTCAAAGCCACCATGCTAAAGGATAACGCTGTCCAAGCTGAAAAATCCTTTACTAATGCACTCTATGGGCACCTACAAGAATGCATGAATCATGCTATCCCAAACAAAACCATGACTAACTCCTCCAAGAAAAGGAAACCAGTCTGGTGGACCCCTGCCATAAACAAGCAATACAATAGAAGGAGGAAACTAGTACAGAAAAGAGTAAAATTCCAAGAAGGGAAGACATCCCTGATCAGTATCAGCAAGAATCTATGTTCCCCCATAAAATCATCCAAGGCTAGCTTCAAAAGAAAAATTGCCATGGACTCCAAAGATAACCACAAGGCATTCTTTAGCTATGTCAAGAATCTAAGTGGCAATTCTCAGATCTGCTCAGAGTTAGTGCAGAATGGCACAAAATACACTGAACCGACCAATATAGCCATCATCCTGGCAGACAGGTTCAGTGCAAACTTCACCCCTCTCTCACCCCCCAAAAGGGCCCATAACTATACCAGAAGAATGTAGTGCCCCTGAAATCACAGACACTCAGGTTAAAACAGCCCTTTCCAAAGCCAAAAATACACCATCAATTGGATCGGACAGTGTCCCAGGCTGTGTCCTACATGAGCTCAAAGATGAACTAACCCCTCACCTAAACACACTGATTAAACTCAGCCTCTCCACAGGCTACACACCCACAGAGTGGCACACAGCAACGATTATTCCTCTCCACAAAGGTGGAGCCACAACGGACCCTGGGAACTATCGCCCTATAAGCCTGACTAGCTTGGTCTGCAAAGCTATGGAGGGCATCATCATGGATCTCATTAACAGAGACATTGGAAACCTCCAAACACTGGACCCCACCCAGTTCGGCTTTGTTAAGGGCAGATCATGCCTCCTAAACCTGGTAGACTTCTTTGAGACAGTTACCAAGGCTATAGATGAGGGAAAGGTGGTCCACACAGCCTACCTAGACCTCGCAAAGGCACTCGACACTATTCCCCACTCAGGTATTATAGACAAGCTCACCAGCCTGAACATAAACCCCTATGTCACAAGATGGGTTGCCAACTGGCTCACGGACAGAACCCACATGGTAAGAGTTGCAGGAGCTAGGTCTGACTCTAAACCTGTTACAAGTGGCATTCCCCAGGGCACAGTCCTAGGACCCCTCCTGTTCGGCATATACTTCTCAGAGGTACAGGCAAGCACAGGCGGACTATGGCTCACCAAGTTCGCAGACGACTGCAAACTAGGGGCTATAACTGACTCTCCAGCTGACACAGACATCCTCCAAAAGGGTCTCACTGAGACAGATACCTGGTGTCAAAACCATGGTCTCAAGCTAAATGCCAAAAAGTGTATAGTCATCCCCTTTGGAAAAAACAAAGTACCCACAAACTACCACATAGGTGGTAGACCCTAAATATGGAAGATGTAATAAGGGATCTGGTGACCCAAGTAGATAGTAACCTCTCCTTTGATAATCACATTGCCAAAGTGGTTAGAAAATCCTTCTATGTGGCCCACCTAATCACAAAAGGGTTTGCATCCAGATTGAAAGAGGTCATTGGGCCCCTCTACACATCACTCATCAGGCCCATCATAGAGTACAATGCCCCATATGGGATGTACCTTACAAGACTCCTGCAACAACTGGAAAGACCACAGAAGTTCCTCACCAAGAGGATCACTGGCCTCAAGCAGATGCCCTATGCAGGTTGACTGAAGAAACTCCAGCTGTACTCGGTTGCATACCACCTACTCAGAGGTGATCTCTGCCTGACATACAAGGCCATGTCCAACCCAGAATTGATGGACATGCTCCACCTAAAGAAAACCATATCCCCTCGAGCCACACACTCCAGGGATCTAAACCTCATCATGACAATAAATAGGACGTGCTGGAGGGATAGATTCCTGTCCCAGAGACTTCCTATGCACTGGAACAAGATTCCAATCTACATTAGGCAGAGCTCCTCGCTAACCCTCTTAAAGAGAAGCCTTGACGAGTGGATGGGACACAGAAAGTTTACCCCAGGGATCACTTCAATGTCTCTGCTGGACAGAGGCACAGGGAACTAATCTAAGGGGGCGGCGAAAGCCAACACATTCTGGCTAGGCTTATAAATGCCTTCGAGCAGATAGCCTTGTACCTACCTATGAACCTATGAACCTGCTGATGTCATTCCCCTTAGAAGCACCTTTGGGCAGTTGTCAGCCCAGCAAGCTCTGTAGCATGTGCAATAATTGTGTAACACTATAGTACAAATAACTAGATAGACATGGGTTCTACACTCAGGTCTGGCAAATGTATGTGTGTATAAGTATATGTGCAAGAGTTTGTAAGTGTGTATGTTTGTAGGATGAAGTAGTTTGAGGACTTTCACACCCAGTGCCCTACTTTAGTAGTCCTGCTGATGTCATTCCTCATAGAAGCACATTTGGGCAACTGTCAGCCCAGTAAGCTTTGCAGCAAGTGTGATATCTGTGTAACACTATAGTACAAATAAGTAGATAGACAGGGGTTCTCTGCTCAGGTCTGGCAAATGTGTGTGTGTATAAGTGTATGTGCAACAGTTTGTAAGTGTGTATGTTTGTAGGATAAATTATTTTGAGGACTTTCCCACCCAGTGCCCTACTTTATCAGTCCTGCTGATGTCATTTCTCTTAGAAGCACCTTTGCGCAGTTGTCAGCCCAGTAAGCTCTGTAGCGAGTGTGATAACTATGTAACACTATATTACAAATAACTAGATATGCAGGGGTTCTACACTTAGGTCTGGCAAATGTGTGTGTGTATAAGTGTATGTGCAAGAGTTTGTAAGTGTGTATGTTTGTAGGATGAAGTATTTTGAGGACTTTCTCAGCCACAACATTTCTCAGTGCCCTACTTTAGCAGTCCTGCTGATGTCATTGCCCTTAGAAGTACCTTTGGACAACACTCAGCCATATAAATTCCATGGCACATGTAATAACTGTGTAACAGTATAGTACAGATAACTAGACAGGCAGGGGTAATGTATTTTGATGGCCTGCCCACCCAGTACATTTCACATTACCATACTTTAGAAGGACTCTTGATGTAATCATCTTAGACATACCTTGTGACACTGTTCATAGGTTCATAGATTCATAGGTGTGTACTAGGCTAATGGCCCTGGAGCCTTTACAAGCTTAGCCCATAGAAGTGCCCTGGCATCATGCCACCCAACATTAGTTCTCAGTGCCTCTATCAAATAGAGCCACTGGAGTGATCCCCAGGGTGAACTTTCTATTTCCCATCCACTCATCAAGATTTCTCTTGAAGAGGACCAGTGACGTGCTCTGCTTGACATGTATGGGAAGTCTATTCCAGAGCATGGGCAGTCTCTGGGCTATGAACCTATCCTTCCAGCAAGTTCTGTTGATTGTGGTAATGAGGTTGAGGTATCTGGAGCATGTGGTGTGGAGGGATTGGGATTGCTTTAGATGTAGCATTTCTAACAGAGCTGGGTCAGACATGGCTTTGTAAGTCAAGCAGAGATTGTCTCTTAGTAGACGATATGAGACAGAGAATAGCTGGAATGTTTTGAGTCTGTCCATGTATGATATGTGTTTCTTCATGAGGTAGTTTTGTGGCCTTTTCAGCTGTTGCACGTGTCTAATGAGGTACATGCCAAATGGGGCATTATACTCAATGATTGGCCTAATGAGGGAAGAGTAGAAAGAGATGATGACCTCTTTCTTCCTGGATGCAAAATGCTTGGTAATGAGATATGGCACATAGAAGAACTTTCCGACCACAGTGGCAATGTGGTGGTTGTAGGAGAGTTGCTGTCAACCTCTATCCCCAGATCTCTTATAATGCCTTCAGTGTTCAGTGGGCTCCCATCAATGTGGTAATTAGTGGGAACTGAGTTTTCCCAAAGGGGATGAAGACACATTTTTTGGCATTAAGCTTAAGCTGTTAAATCCTATAGGCTTCGTGGTGCATGATAACTGCTTAACACTGTAGTATACATAACTAGATAGGTAGGGGTTCTAATCTCAGCACTGGCAACTGTGTTTGTGTGTGTGTGTGTGTGTGTGTGTGTGTGTGTGTGTGTGTGTGTGTGTGTGTGTGTGTGTGTGTATGGGTGAGAATCATATCCTCTGGGGTTGTCGGTTATACCATTTTAAGGCATGTAACACCCAGTGCACGTCCCATTGCCCTACTTTGCAAGGCCTGCTGATGTCATTCATCCTTGATATACCTGTATACACTTGCCAGCCCTCTAAGCTCTGTGGCATGTCCAATAACTGCATAATACTATAGTGGAAATAGTTAGATAGGTAGGGGTTCTAATCTCAATGCCAACAACTATAGTAGTGTGTGAAGCTTATCCCCTGTGGCTGTTGTGTGTGTAGGTTATACCATTTTAAGGCCTGTTGATCCCCTACCCATGACATTACTTTAAAGACCCTGTTAATGACATTTGCCTCACATACACCATGTAACACTATACAGCCCATACCAATCATCTGTACAGTTGTACATGGGATATCCACATGTTTGGAACCTATATGTTGTCTGTGTTTCCTGACAATGAGCATTCTTGTGATAACATTGCCAAACATGTCACAGTTACTGTAGTGCCATACATGCCAGTATGAGCCATCGTACCTGACTGACACATCATGCTGATACAAAGTCTTTCACACCATCACTTCTGCAGGTATGTAGGAGCAGTAGATGAGACCAATCATTATGTCCGGTGGGTTATCCCACTATTCATGTAGGCATTTGCAAGATTACCTGTTGTAAGAGGATGTGTGTTATGTCCCAGGCATATAATGTATGTGTAGCATGCATGTGTATGCAGCACTATAGTACATACAAGTGGATACGTAGGCTTACTAATATGTTTATTGGCAACTGTGTATGTGTTTCTGTATGCACAGCCCCTGTGGTTGTCTTCAGGGTGTGTATGTGATGGCTATACTATGTTGCATGCCTCTTCAACCCTGTGAACTCTGCCATTGGCAAACTAGTGTTGGTCCATACAGATGTCATCTACTGTACAAGCACAGTTACACAGTTTCTAATACCAAGCTACTGTGGTGCAATAGTCATATCACTGTGTATTGTATATTTTTAGATGGGAAGGTCATCCACTCTGATAAGTGTCACCTCCATGTGCATGTGTATCTCAATACATGTCCCCATGCAGCAGTGTCACCCACTTCAATAGTAGTGGCAGACACTGCCACACTACAGTATTGCTGTGCTATCTGTGTTATGTATCTAGCGCTATCATTCATAAGACTGTGCAGGTAGTGGCTGTGATCAGCCCTTCATCAGCTGTCCCATGTACAGGACTATGACTCTGTGTGCACTACCACCATGAGAGGCCAGACATGCATATGAGATAGCAGACGCACATGCTGGTGATTGTCAGGTTAGACTAAAATGAGCTGACCTGTGCCAGGAATACATACCCCAAAACTATCATACAGTACCAGGCAAGCCTTCAACTGCATGATGGTTGAGTGGATGTGACAGAAATGGCAGGGGTAACAGGTGCTGACAGCTGAACCTGTTGCAGTGAATGGAATGGCTAAGCTGGTGAGGGACATAATGGCAGTACTCAGGTAATGTCCTCTGTATGTGTGAGCCTGCAGGCCTAAGGAACACCCAGGTGACATGTATGTGGGCTAGGTGGCTGTGTCAAGGGTATGTATGCAAGGTCACAGTGTCTGCCACAATTATCCCTCACTCACTGTTGTATGTACACACACCGGGTAAACATGTACATGTACAGCTGTACCTTGGCTATGATAAGATGACTGTGTTACCACTCCACCTTACCCGACATTGCTACTGCCACCAGGCCCACAGCTTGCAGACACACAGACACCTGGAACACAACTAGAATACAGTACGTGACACTACAGTCACCAGTACTAACAGCAATAGTGCATCATGGCTAACAAGGTACATACACCTCAATGTGTACACAAAACTACTGCCAGCAGACAGCACCTTACACAGCATGACATTGCTACACTGTACTATAGTCACTATGTGCATTAGACCCATATGAGCATGTCTGTGCATTGATGATATGGATAACAGGGTTGTGGCACATATATCATCACATGCATAGGGTGTGGTGTTGGATTGCCAGAGGCCTTTCTGGGCCATATGGCTGACATCATGTGTGTGTGTGTGTGTGTGTGTGTGTGTGTGTGTGTGTGTGTCTGGAGGGGTGATCTTCACCTGGGCCGTGCAGAGGAGCTGTACATGTCTGGTGGTGACTGGCCTGGGATAGGGATGTGTGAGTGTTCGTCTGCACACCTGCAAGCAATGTGGATGCCTGACACAGGTCTATGTTGGACAGCTGTGGACCGTACATGACAGGATGTATGGTTCACTGTCCCCTGGCAGGGATGCGGTAACTAGTTCTGCCAGGAGTATCACTGGCATTTCTAGGCCCAAGGACAAATGCAGTACTATTCCCTTATGGTGACTGCTGTCTGCTGGACCTGCATCCCTGATGAGACTGGCCAGGACAACGTGCATATGGTCTGCCCCAGTGAGGTGTGGATAGCACCCTCCCTTTAATAGTGCTGTTGGTACTGCCACTATGGGACTATGAATGTGCATGGCCATGTGGGCTCACAGCTGATCATGTCACTGACCTACGTCCACCTGGCCAATGCTCTACTCCCACCACATGCTCAAGCACAAACAATGCACGGTCAAGCAGTGACAATGTCTCACCCCACTGTCTATCCCCAACATTGGCAGGAGAATGTTTGGCATTACAACTTCAGTTGAGGTTGTCATGCCTGGCAGGGAGTGCTACATGCATGACTCTGAGCATCTGTCTAGTGTGGCAATCAGTACACGCCTGTGCCTCCATGATGGACCATAACATGCATCTGGTGACACCTGCTTTGGCACTTGCGATGGGGGTTTGATGGGCAGCAGTCCTCTGTTGACCACCCTTGCCCATCTGCCTGTGTGTGACCTCACCTGCCCTCTGCTTATGGCTGGTGTCTACACTCACACTTGCCATATTCAACACATTAGCCTTTCCATGCCACCACCCATACCCTGTCCATTATCTGTGGCTGCTGGGGACTGGGCATGTGTGGGCATGCTGACTGTGTTCAGGGGCATGGTGGGCGAAAGTAGGATGCAAAACAATGGCACAAGTCCGGGCATCGACGACCCCACCTGTGCCTCACTATGACCACCATCCTCATGGGAGTCCACTAAGACACTGACATCAGGTTGTGAGGGGGAGGGACACCAACCCCATGTTCAACTGCAAGGGGAACACAACATATATAAAGTCATACCCTGCAGTATTATATTTGCTGAGATACACACACACACACACACACACACACACACACACACACACACACACACACACACACACACACACACACACACACACACATACACACACACACACACACACACACACACACACACACACACACACACACACACACACACACACACGTAAAGTACTAGGTACATATCCTCATAAGATGATACCAGGCTATTGGCCCTGATGCCCTCATAAGCCTGGCCCAGACTTTTGCTCATGCCCCTTCCAAGCCAGCACCTGTTTTGTCTGTCCATCTGGGACACACGTAGGATCCTAGGGGTCTCTCATCCATTTCCCATGCAGTTGTCCAGCTTCCTCTTCCAGAGGGCTATACATGTACACTGCTAGACATGGAAAGGAGTGTATTTTACAGACAGTGTATTGTGTGGGAAACCACATTATCCCACCACCAAGTACTATGCATGTCACAGACCAGGTGAGGGACTTGTGTGCATGATGCATGAATGCAATTTGTCTTATAGATATGCAGAGACGGCATCAAGGCTGGTTTGGACATGGCCTTGTATGCCAGACACAGGTCACCTATGATCAGTCTGTATGAGACTGAGTACAGGGACAGGGCTTTCAGCCTACCTGTATAGGATAGGTGTTGCAGACCATGGAATTTCCTGGTCAGGAACCTCAGTGGTCTCTGCAACTGCTGCATTTGCTTGGCAAGGTACATGCAAAAGGAGCCATTGCACTTGGTAATGTGTCTGATAAGGGTGGAATACAGGGATTTTGTGGCCTCCTGGTTCCTGGATGATATACCCATATTTGTAAAGTGGGCCATGTAGACAGCCTTACATACAATGGTGCCCCCATGGTGGGAAACTGTCAGGTTGCTACCAACCTTGGTGCACAAGTCACTTCATACCTGATTGCATGCTCAGTACATTATTACTGTCATACTTAGTGTGGATGACATCTGCCACAGCAGGGAGAATGATGCCTCTCCTGGCATTCATTCTGCAGTAATGCTTCTTGCACCAGTCATTAATTGGGTGAGTGCCTCTTGGGGGATGCTCATATCAGTAGGGGAATATAAGACAGTGGCCAGCTTGCAAGCATCTGTACACCTGGTCAGCCACAGACCACTGTTTTGTCCTGTACCTCAGATACATATATCTGAAACAGTAGAGGCACCCAGACTAATCCTTGAGGTACACTGCTTTGTAAGAATCTACTACTAGAAGTGGGTTCCACTACTTTGACCAAGTGCTTACTATCATTGTGCCAGTTAGCTACCCATCTGGTAACATACAGGTTGGTGCCTTGCTGTGTAGGCGTATGTATCCTGGCTGCCTGGTAATTGTTGTGAGGGAATTGGGCTAGGTGAAGGTAGGCATTGTTCACCATCTGCTCCTTGTTCTTGTGTGTGCTGACCACTTCAGAGAGGTCAACCAGGTTTAACAGGCCGGATCTCCCATTGACAATACCATGCTGTGTGGGCTCAGGGATTTCGATGTTGCCAATGTCCCTGTTCATAACATCCTTGATATTGCCTTCCATGCCCTTGCAGAGCAAGCTGGTTAGGCTGATGTGCATATGATTGCCTGGGTTGGTGGATTGCTCCGCCTTTGTGTATAGTGATGACAGTGGCTGCCCTCTGTGCAGATGAGATGACACTGGTGCTCAGGCTGTGTTTGACTACAGTGTGGAATGGATCTGAGAGCCCATGCCTGTGTTCATGTAGGATGCAGACAGGGATGGTATCAGGCCTATGGAGACCTCTGTGTGTTGCCTTTGAGAGGGCATTACAGACCTGCTTCCTGATGATGAGGCAAGGGGGCAGGTACTGTGCATGCAAATGTTTACGAATGGGGGGTCAGGGGGAGATGTTTACACTTCACCTGTCTGCAGCCGGTTGCCTATATCTATGCCATATGTGTATGTGGTGTTATTGACCAACACTACAGAGCAGATTTGTGTGTTGCCTCTAGAACCACAGACACATGTGTGGAAGGCCTAGTGACTGGCCTTGGCGGATGTGTCCAATTTGCACTCAAAGACAGCCTTAGGATAGATCACCTGTGATCTTATCTGCTTGTACAGACCAAGGTGAAATTGCTTCCAGTGAGGCACCTGCTCCTCCTTGTGCCTTACAGAAATTATTTCCACTTATTATGGTATTTATGTATTGCTGCTGTCACCACTGTTGTTTACTCTACCTTGAGGGAGATGATGTCGTCCTGTCAGGTACTGCTGAGTCCATACAGCTATGTAGGTGCCCACATAGTATTGTGGTGTGGGCCTGGGTACTGCTGCTACTTCCAACAAATGGGGCATTGGCTGTACATCTACTTCTACTTGCTCTGAGGGGAGTTATAGTCATTTGTGTACAGTTAATTCTGTTTGACACTATAAAGGGGGGCAGGGGAGATGGTGGCCTGCACAGTGATGGCTATGTGATCAGATATTACCAATAAGGATGGCAGTGTAGGAGTTCTACAGTGGCTATACATGTTGGTTAGGACCAGGTACAGGATATTTCCACCTGCTGTAGGAGTGTTGACTGGCTGATCCACTGCATTTCTATTGCCAAATCCGAGGAATCTATGTGCGCTCAGCTTCAGGTGGCATAGTTCATGCACACTATGGTTGGGTATTTGAAGTCACCCAGGAGCAGGGTAGATGATTGAATCCTGACAGACTCCAGCAGGTCCCAATAGGTGTGGTGGGTGTCCATAGTCATGGCTGGCAGCCTGTGGCTAGCTATGATTTGAGTAAATGTTTTATCAACTGTTAACTGCACTCAGGATGTCTCCCATGCATCATATTGTTTGGCCAGCCTGGAGGTGTGTATGTGTATGCTAATGTTTAACACTCCACGTCCTGTGGCTTTGCAGGCCTCCATTTGGGGTCTAAACGTATGATGGAATGAGTGACCTGGCAAGGTTGGTGTGTTCTCCACAGCTACAAAGCAGTTGTCAGTGACTTCACAAATGCCGACATCATACAGGATAAGGTACGCTTGCATTGATACGAGATTCATAGTAAGACACCTAGCTCCAGTTAGAACAAGACATATGCACAAAGGCACACATCAGTGGTGGGAAAAGGCCAGCAAATAGTGTCACTTTATTAATCTAGCTGAAACACACTTAGTTGCCAGTAAAGACGGTGTTGGATTCACAGGTCTGCTCTGCAGGATATGACATCTGACAATCAAATGTATGCTAATATGTTATGACTTCAGTCTTTAATGGGTTGCCAGTGATGTGCCAGACAACACACAACCGTATGAGGCATTGACTACAAATATGAGGCAGACATGTGGTCAGTCTGCAAAACTCTGGACAGTTGTCAGATATGGGCTCAGTATATCACATACAGTTCAAAACACACATCTGCACCTGTTGTGTACTATCCACATACCCTATACAAGTCTCTTACATTTGTAAGACAAGCATATGTATCAGAGTAGCATTCACAGGTAATATATGAATAATTACAACATCCCAGGTAGCTGGCCTAGGAGTGACACACTCAGTATTGGACAACAGACACTCCAGTAGTAGTCACACATGAGCTGACCTTTGCTGGTGTGACTCAGGGGCCAGAGATGTGCTCCATGTCAATGCAGACAGGGCAAGCGAGAATGGCCATAGGTGCCGGACAGCAGCATGTGGGTCCAGCAGGACTTGTTGCAGCCTAGTGTTTAATGTTGCATTTGACATTATTGCATCCCCTTTCTGCATTCCATTACAAGCTTACATGGTTGACATACTTGTTATAGTGCTGATGTGTTTCCTCATAGCAATGTAAATGGTTAGGTTTGTGTAGTCGCAGTCTGTCTTTGTGTAGATGGGTTGAGACCTGTGCTGCATAGGCAGCAGCTTGCCTTTTGTAGGTACTGCTCATGAGCAGGTGATGGCCTGTGCACCAGTTAGTGCCTCATACTTGCTACTTGCATCCAGAGCAGCTGTGTTGTCTTTCCATTAGCCGAAGCCATAGGAACACAATACGATAATTACATCCTTCATGTGGGCCTTGCCCCTTTTCCTTGCCTGTGTGGAGGACATTATGGAGATGTGCAGGCTACAGCTTCACAGACAGTAGGTGGGAATACCTCTCAGGACAGGACATGTGGAGACAGCACAACAGCATGGGGAACAAATTGGGTACAGATTGTAAGTAAGTAGTGCTGTTATACACATAGAGGGCTGCTAGATTAACAGGGTTTGTCTGGACATGCATTTTCTGTGTCACTTGATGTCTGACAGTGATATGTCTCTGACATACCTCTCGACGGTCCTGATGTCCACAGACTGCCCAGAGGTTTGCCTGTTATGTTTGGTCTGGCCCACAGACATCTGTTTTTGTGAAATCAGTAGGATAATGTGAGGATTGTAGTCAGTAAATGTTGACATCCACTGGTGTTTTAGACATCATATCCTTCAGGGATGTTATGTTACAACAAAGCCAGTAACACCAGCAACTGTTTCAGTTTGTAACACCATTATGTGAGATATGTCCCTTTTTCCGGCCCCCTGTCCTCCAAGTATGTCATGCTTTGGCCAGATGTCTTGCAGTAAGAGGCTCAGAGGTATTCTATATCATTATTTAGTGACTGCACTCCAGGTATCATCCCAGTGACTTAGCAGACTCCTGGAATTGGTATGTGGCAGTGGCCATGAATATGGTCCCACACCCTGGACATTCTGTGGAAATCTGTACAGTTGAGAGTTATGTATGTCTGGCCATTGTTAACAGACTGCCAAGACTGTGTCGCAGTGTTGTGTGTAAATGTTTGTTGGGCTGAGTAGGGAGAGTAGCAGATGTGAGTGTCATAGATCATTTTTCTATCTGACTGTGCATGCTGCTATGGTTGCTGGTGGTCTATCAGGTGTATATGTTTGTAGAGGTAGACTGAGAAATATCCTGCAACACCTCATGATTCCCAGTAGACTGTGAGTTGGGCCAGTATATGTCAGTGCAGTGTGTGACTGGCAATCAGGATATATTTGTTCAAACAGTCGTTCTACTCTAGGGTTCATTTGGGATACTGGTATGTTGCTGTGACAGTGATGCAAATGGTTGTAGGTGAAAATGTTGCACCAATATCTACTATTCCCTACAGTTCCATCTCTGTAGTTGTAGTGCATGATATATTTGAATATACATGGGTAATTCCCCAGAGCTGATTTGGGGTAGTGTTGTGTTGTGTTGGTCTTACTGTGTTTCAGAAGGTGCTGAGTGACATGGTTGGCAACTGTCATGTTTTTTTTTATTCTGTTACATGTCTGGTCATACCTATTCACTGTCCAGATGTGTGGCTCATATGTTCGGTCTGTTGCCCATAACAGTTGTGGGTTTCTGAGAAATCACTGGGATGATGTGAGCATTGACATCAGTAATTATTGACATTCATTTGTGTTTCAGACCTGGAATCTATCGGAATTGAATGTTAAAGCAAACCATGCCACTCTAGCATACTTCTACGTGTATGACAGCCATATTTCAAAGATGTTACTATTGTTTGCCCTCTAATCCCCCACTTTGTTGGGATTTTTGCGGATGACTTACGGTAAGAGGTTGGTCATCTATATATATATATATATATGGGTCTACTTCTAATGACCGAAACGCCGATTCGCCGACAGTGAAATCACCGACGCCAGAAAACCGACAACACACAAACCCGACAACGCGAAACACCGAACACCATAACACCGACACACTACACGTAAACAACTCGAATCCCGACAGACGGAAGACCGACAAGGGGAATGTGTAAGCGCGACCTGGTAAGTATGCGATGGTGAGGGATTTAGGAGTAGGGAGCGGACAGGTAAGTGTGCAATACTCAGGGATGTAGGGTTAGGGTGTGTGATAGGTGAGTGTGCGGTAGTGTCGGAGCTTGGGGTTCGGGGTGTGTAAGTGAGTTAGGGTTAGGGTGCAGGTAGGGAGAGTGTGCGGTAGTGTCGGAGCTTGGGGTTCGGGGTGTGTAAGTGAGTTAGGGTTAGGGTGCAGGTAGGGAGAGTGCGGTAGTGTCGGAGCTTGGGGTTCGGGGTGTGTAAGTGAGTTAGGGTTAGGGTGCAGGTAGGGAGAGTGTGCGGTAGTGTCGGACCTTAGGGTTAGGGTTTGGGTTAGGGCTAGTGGATATGTGTTGTAGTGTACTGTGTTGTTTACGTGTAGTGTGTCGGTGTTATGGTGTTCGGTGTTTCGCGTTGTCGGGTTTGTGTGTTGTCGGTTTTCTGGCGTCGGTGATTTCACTGTCGGCGAATCGGCGTTTCGGTCATTAGAAGTAGACCCATATACATATATATATCGCATTCATTAGATCATTCAGAAAACTGGGTTTCACTAATACAACAGGTATATATAAGTAGAACTTAACATAAATGCTATGCATTTAAATAAGCATCACTGTTTTTTCACTAAATTCTATATAGCATTCCTGTGCACATTAGTTACAAAAGGTCTTTATAGCACCACAGAGATTATTTACAAATTGTTTTATACATTTTTGGGTCACTTGTACTCTTCCTAAGGGTAAGTATCACCAGCATGATATGACTATCTGTCTATCTGTCTATATCTATTTATCTATCTACACACACACACACACACACACACACACACACACACACACACACACACACACACACACACACACAAAAAAAAACCACATATGTACATTAGTATGTAGATACCTTTGACAGTCATGTAAACTGTGAAATGACTGGTAACATATAAAACAATACACTCAGCAGGAAATGGCACAGACACTTCTTTTGTGAGCCAGAAGAAGAAAGGAAGGCATTTCGGTAAGTGACATGAAAGCTTTCAGCAGAGAAACAGACTTCAACAGAATAGTATAATCGAACATTAGTTTTTGACTTTTAATTATAAATATCTGAAAAAAAAAGCGTGACAATATGGATCCGAGGCATCATGTTTCAAATGTGCTACACCAACTATAACAGATCAAGGGAAATGCTATTCCAATAAAAAACTAGTTTAAATGAACAGTCTTACCCTACCACCACCTCTGTAATGGTAACCAGTGGGCTTGAGAGCAGGGCCAGTCATTCATTGGCATTGCAAGTCTAATGGCAGGTTAAATAATCAGTCATCCAAGGAGGAACACCACAACAGTTCAGCACCAGTATGTAGAAATTACCAAAAGAAACTATCAACATACATAAAAGTATAAAATGAGAGAGTTAGCTAGACAAACATCTGTCTCAAAAGGAACTGATTACCATAAAAAAGTAGTATGCTAAAGAAGCCGTTTGTGATAAGTTCACAGATCATGGCATTATTCAGTAATATACAAGTCAGTCCAAACCACCGGGCTTTTGAAGTGTGAAGAAGTTGACAAAGAAGTGCTAGTAGGAAAGAGAGTTATGTAGTAATAGAATGATCAAAGCTGGGAGAGAGTTGAAAAACGCTGCTGATGAGTTTGTCCCTGTAAAGGAGGTGGGTGTCTGTGGTCAGAATGATGTATGTGGATAAGAATTAATTTAAGAAGCAGATGGTATGAAACAAAAACAAACTTACATCTGAATACCAAAATGGAAAGTAGCCAAAATGTTAAGTGTAGGAAAGTTGTACAGGAGGTTGTGTTGTCAGTGTGAGAGGAAGCATAGTTGTGAGAAAAGGTAGTGGTATGAAGGGTTAGGCTCAAACACTAAGCTGATGCAATTAATTCTAATACATGGTGAAGAAGAGAAAATCAATGTCAGGGTAAATGAGTGCTGAAGAGGTCACATCTGAAAAAGGAACTGATCGGAAAGAGGCAGAGTTAGTAGAATGAGGGTGTGTATACAAAGAGTGCTCATATCGGAGGTCAGCTTAGTGCAGTGGAGAACAAATTCAAACTTTTGAAACCATGAAAAGAAAAGAATTGAGGAGATGCAGGAATGGTGAGGTCTACATACTTCAGATAATAAAATAAATGTAGCCTCCATTATGGGTTCGTAGGTAATCACTAGATTAACAGCCCTAAAGGGCCTTTTTAAGTCTATCCATGCTTCAAAGGTATTTGACAGGTTTTGATATTGGGGTATAGCTTGGGTGTGAGTGATGGAGCAATTACAAACTTCCTCTTTCTAACAGGGAAATACGTGGTAGATGGGTGGTAAATTTATGATTCCCCATCCACTGTTACAAGTTACGCTTGAATAAGTGCAGGGAGGAACTCTGAACTTGGATGGATCGCCTGTTCTAGAAATGGGATAGTCTCTGAGACACATACATGTCTTTCCAGCATGTCTTATTTATGTTGCAGACAAGGTGTACATCCCTAGAGTGAGTGTTTCTAATGCTATTTGTTTTGTAGATATGCAACAGGAGCATAAGTGCTAGATGAGAGGATGCTTTGAAGGCTAGGCTTAGATTACCACTCAGCAGTCTGTAGGAGATAGAGTACAATGATAAAGCTTTGAGGTGATCTGTGTAGGACGTGTTGTCTACATCATGTATTCTTTTTGTGAGGAACCTCTGTGGATGCTGTAGCTGTTGCATATGCATGATCAGGTACCTACAAAAGGAGCATTGTACTCAATGACTCGTCTAATAAGGGCCAAGTACAATGGAATCTCTGAACCTAGATATCATACCTTTGCTTATAAACTGCCCAATACAGAATGATTTCCTTAATACAGTAGACAACATGATGGTCAAAGGCAAGTCTGCATATTTTCCCAAATCCCTGACAGCAGGGTCAATTCTTAGGGGTGTATTTTCAATGCAGTACTTTCCATGTGGGTTGTACTATATAAAGATACTATTATGCAATTTTGGCATTGAGTTTTAGACCATGACTCTGCCACCAGTTACTAGTCTGTGCCAGGCCTTCTTGAAGGATGTTTTTACCTTTGTGGGATTCTATGACTGCACCTAATTTGCAATCATCTGCAAACTTTGTAAGCCAGAGGCTTCTGATGTTGGCCTTTACTTCAAAGAAATAGATACCAAAAAGCAGTGGTCTCAGCATGGAGCCCTGGTCGTTGCCACTAGTAACTGCCCTATTTGTCAAGGTTGACTCACCTATCCTGACTTCTTGTATCCTATCTGTGAACCAGCTGGTTATCTATTGAGTGACGTAGTGTTTATACCTAATTTTGTGATCTTGTCTACAGTGTTGAGTAGGGTATTGTGTTGAATTCTTTGGCCAGCTCAAGATAGGGAGTATGCACAATATTACCCTCTTCCATTGCTTTAGTGATCCTCGCATAGAAGTCCAACAGGTTCAGTACACATGACCTGGCTCTGATGAAACCAAAATGTCTAAATGTTTCCTATGTCACTAGTTATCACATCCATGATCATTCTTTTCATGGCCTTACACATGAAGTTAGTGAGAATCATGGGTCATTAATTTCCTGGGTCCATGGATGGCCCAACCTTCTACAGAGGGATAACAACTGCAGGCCTCCATTCATTTGACACAAAGCCTGTTTGGAGGCTAAACAGTGCTTCTAGTGGCGCCACTAAATTATGTTTTTGCTATTAAGAAGGCATCCTGAAATATTATCAGGTCCCATCAATGCAGTGTTTTTGATCTTGGATAGTGCATTGAGGACTTGCTTCTACTGGTAGTTATGGATATTTCTTGAGAGGTGTCTGAGGGAGAAAGCAGGGTAAAACTGGAGTTGAGTTTATCGACCAGTAGTTTTGCTATATCCTCCAGCTCAGTATAGGTGTCTCCATTTACAATTAGTTTAGCACATTCCTGTGTATTCTCTTTGAAGTTTTGGATATAGCAAAAGAATGCCTTGTGGATATCTTTAGACTGGGAGGCTACTTTTTCCTCAAATATAGTTTTAGTAGACTTAATCAGTCCCCTAGAAAGATGTAATTTTATTTTATTTTATCTTATTTACATTTGTTAACCGGGTAGTGTCAGCCTGGGTTGAAAAAAAACTGTTTTCAGCGGAGACCCAGGGAGAAAAGCTCCACAACAAAAAGAACATTATTAATGTACAAGCAGTAGTACATTGCTAACAATATGAAAATGAACTTAATAAAAATATTATAGCAACATATAACAACAGAAATACAATATAAACATACATGTTTCGGGCATACAGGAATACCTTTTTTTTACAATATATATGAGGTACATAAGTCATGTAGCTTTACATGGTGAGTCACTTCTGAAAGACCAAAATTGGTCATGTAGTTTTAGAAGTCAGGTCATCTGAAGAAACAAAGATTAATAAAGATAAGACAGATAGTGGGATAACCTATGTGGGATGAACACTATGTGGGCTAACATGTGTGAGATGAGTGGGGAAAAATAGGAAGAATATTAGTTGGGAGCAATACAGGGGCATAGCCAATTATCATTTAAATAGTCTTTCAGGGTAGTTTTAAATGTGAACAGGTTGGTATTTTTTACTTATCTGTTGAAGAAGGGTGTTCCAATCTTTGGCTATTTTATGGAAGTAGAGGGAGTCTCTGTGACAGTTGTGATACTGGGTTACTTTTAGCATTAGTTTGTTGGATGACCTGAGGAGTCTACAGTTTGTGTTTGGGTGTAGTAAAATTATAAATCTCAGACAATTAAGGTGAAACTAGAAGTATGTCAATAAATTAGTGGCCCACATAACACTGGGAGATACACATTATCTCAATGTCTAAACAAAGAAATATTTTTTTTCTGTTAGTGAAAAGATATTAAATTGACATTAAAGTCAGGGCAAGGTAAGAGGTTGTGTAAGTAGCTTTGTAAGGGTGGAAAATAACTAAGAAGTGAGGTGGATTGTCAAAATGAAAGTGTATAGGGTGCAAATGCATTGTTATGAAGGAGTAAAATCATGTAGATAAATAATCTGCAGTGACGACTTCAAAAGAAGACAGGGGGTTCATTCATTTCCTTTTGCTACCTCTAGTTCAAGGACACCCCCATCCCAAACTATGAGAATCTGGACACTGCCTGCATAAAGTCACAGGATGACCATGTCCCTGGACTAGAAACAGGGACCCTGTTTTATTCAAAAATCACTACCTTGTCTAGGCTTGAATCTTTCCAATATCGACCCATGGAGCAGGCTATTCATGTTTCTGACTGGACTACTTTCTAACTAAAGCACTGGTTTATACTCATTGATCATACTTCACAGTCACACCCACAAACTTTAAGCACATTTTAAATTGGCATGCATTTTTAGTAAAGAGTTCCCTTATTCCATCTGACATGAAAGCATGCCCTCATACAGCAACAGTGAGATGATAATGTCTGTACAATGCACATCCCTGTGAGTTTATCTGTATCTATACTTATGAGTATGTGTGTGCTCATCTATGTGTTTGGGTCAGTGTATGCAAGTTTATTATGCAAAATAACGGCTATACTGAGTCATGTCTAATTATTATGTAATATGATGGCTATACTGAATCAGGTCTAAGGTTACCAAGTGCAATACAGTGACTAAACAGCTGCTATTCACTAGTCTCTATTTATTCTCTGTCTCAACAATGAAGGAGTTTGGTGGTGGGCATTTATTATTTATTATTGGATAATGGGTATTGAGTGTGTTTATGTAATGTGAACTACTTCTTGCATATGTGTTGTTATTTTCTTTCTTATGTTATTCTCTGATACAGCTGTATCTATGTTATTTGCACTGCATTTCTTTCATGAGAACATTTGTAATTTTTTTAGCCTGCACTTGTGTGGTCCTAAATGACAATAAAGTTTCTTTGAATCTTTGAATCTTTTTAGTAGGTAGCTATACACATACATTTACGTATACATGCATATATCTATCTATCTATATATATATATATATATATATATATATATATATATATATATTTGTGGGTCTACTGCTAAATCCCATTATTTCAGAATCCTGAAGATGAAAATACCGAGATGAGAACAATGAAACTTAAAATGCCAAACCTCGTAAGTTTTCATAAGACAAGTAAACAGAATAATGTACAGAATTTTCTTTCTCTGGCATATTCTTACTGCAGGCATAGCCCAGTGCTTTAAATGTGAAAGTATTGTTCCAACGAACTGCTTTTTTTCCCATCTTCATAGTACCTAACAAGTTAATGCCATCTTGATCTGATGTAATAATTTTACAGAAGATCCTAAGACACAGATTTTGTCATTCAATGTCTTGCATATGTAAAGAGTATGCCTACTTTATTTTCCTTTTAATATTGGATTTTTGTTACATGCACGTCACTATAAGATCCCTTTTTTAGATGCATTGTGAGGTTTTAATGTTAATGAGCTACAACCCCATTAGTCATATAGATAACATATAGTTGACATTCCACTGAATATGGCATGAATATAGACATCAAAATGAGCATAAGCTTCTGCATTAATATTTTCACTGCTCTTTGTTTGTTTGTTTAATGCCACATCACTGATATGCATAATAATAAATCGGTCTGTATCAGTTTATTGAATCACTTATCATCAAACTCCTATTCATCGAACAACTATTTATCGAAGCTGTAAATCAACTAATGGACTTTTCAACGAACTTGTCATAGTGCAAACCAATGGTAAGTCACCCTAGTAACCAAATAATAAAACTCAACACCTACTCAACTGTGGAGGCCACACCCCCACACTCCTTGATGTGGGGGGGGCTGCACCCCCCACCCCACTAACTAAATATAACAACTCTGAGATCACATTATAGTGGGGAAAAGGGCAGATTCTGGATGGTGGTCAACCATTGCCTTGCCCTGAGAAACATTTTGCTGAAATTTCCATTGGACGATCGGTAGCTTCGTTAAATAGGTGTTCAATGAAGAGATGTTCGCTAATTTGTGATTTAATGAAATGTCACAGACCCACAATAAACACACTACTGCCTACTGAAAAGCTTTTAGACCTAACAAACTTCTAAAACCACAGTACATCCTTGAATGAGAAAGTCCAGTATTTACTGTTCTGTGAACTTAAGTGCAAACTGCCTAATAGATCAGATTTATGCAGCACCATAACACTACATTTCTGCATAAGAAATAATAAATTCAGATATTATCCTGATAATATCAGACAAGTGCCATCTGCTGGCGTCTTGTTGGTAGTCTATGTAAATATTAAAGATCCCACTGAAAAGAGTATATAAGTTCTCTAGTGCCCTGGCCAAATTTCCCCTAGTCAGTATGAATTACCATCTTGGATCTCCCCTAAAGAGAGGCCATTGGCCTAGTGGGACAAACCTAGTAATGTAAATAAATGAAAAATAACAATGTTGTCTCAATTATAACTATGAGGTTGTAGCAAGTCGCCAGAAACAAGGCACTGCATATGTTCCATTCTGATGCATTCCATTAATGAAATATTATAGACTCCACATGAGAGTTACTCACAAACAATATACATACACTTCAGTTGATCCAGCACAAAGGAACAAAGACAGCTGCCTAGGGCTCAGTGCTGGCTGGGGGGTGGGGTGCGGTGCAGCCTGACCTTATTAAAAAAAATACTGATCACCTGCTCCACTGCTCTATACCTTACATTCAGCATCAAGTTGGAAGCCAGCTAGTAGGCAGGAAGTACCTTGCAGAGGTTGAGTGGGAAGTTTCTGCTCAAAGGATTACAGAAAACCACCACCACTCTGTCTAGGGTCCCATTTGACCATGATCTGGCTCTGATTTCACTGTAGGACCATTGATCATTCTGCACTTTACACGTCTATCATGGATACCATACAGAATTATGTTTACCTAATGAGACCTGTGCATGTCTTCTCCCTCGCTTGACTCCAGGTTTGTATAAGATTTTTCTGAAGTGATAATCTCTGCTCTTTGGGTGTTAAGTAAATTACTACTGCCCTACAGTGGTGCCCTTTTCCTTTGTGGTATTTAATAAGCTTGCTGGCTAGTGCCCAGCTACCTCCCTTGAAACCTAACCACTCACTGCCTTGGCTGAGATTAGTACTAATTTCCAATACAAAAAAATAAAAGTAAAAAAAAAAGATCTTTTTAATATAGAATGCTTTTTATTCAGTCACTCTAAAAAGTAAAAAATAAAGAAGACTGAAAACTTTACAAAAGAAACACAGACCAGCTGTTTCAGAAAAGCATTTGAGGTTAGTTTGGTGATTCCAGGTACTTCTGGTACCTCATTACCAGAATCAGCAAACCAATCTCGAATGCTTTTCTGAAATCAGCTGGTCTTTGTTTCTTTTGCAAGGTTTTTAGTCTTTTTCCTTATTTTTTTATTTTTTAGAGTGACTGAATAAAAAGCATTCTTTATTAAAAAATGTTTTTACTTATATTTTTATTTTTTATTAAAATACAACACTAATTCTGTATTTATCTAGATTTATCAAGATTTATTAATAACACTCAATCTTGCCCTAAATGTTTACAGACTGAGTGAATAGTCAAGCAAATATCTTAACCTCTGCATTTCCTGTAATGTGTCCTCATTGCAAATGTCTCCTTCAATTAAGTGTCTTGGATGGATTTAGTCAATCTTGATTCCTTTGAGTGATGCATATCTGCTCAGATCAACAAATGTTTGCCCTGCAGCAAAATATTCGAGTCCTAGATTTACGACAGCTGTTTTTAATGTGCTGCTTATAGTTTGTGAACTGTGACCATGCAGCATGGAAACATGGGGAGCATTCTCCTTTCTATTGGGGTTGGGATGGTGGCCCAATGGTTAAGGTATTTGCCTTACAAACGCAAGGTGCAGGGTTTGAGTCTCACAAGGGATAATTGGCTAGGCTTAAAATGGCTCGCAAGAGCAGTTAGCTTAGTACTAACCAGAATGTAACCAGAAAAAAAGAATATTGAGCCATAAACAAGTCTTGCTTCAAACAGCACTGTAATCAGCTCAGTTCTATGAATTCTAATATTGTAAAATTCTACTTTTACTCGAGGGATGTCTTGTTGATACAGTTGGTGCTTACACCAGCCTTGGAATTCATTATCAGATATGATGCCTATGGTGCCATTCTTAAGACCCTTTGACATATCGTCATTGTAATGGTGCATCACACGAAGCCATCGGTAAATAGTAAACACTTTAGTCACTCATGCAGTTCTGTTAAAGATCAAGGGAATGATACTCTTGATTGGCACATTTAGCAGTCTCATGCCCTACTCCATTAAATGGTCATGAGAATAGATGGTGAACTTGTCCACCAATGGATCAAAACTGCACATCACAAGTTCATTGTGATGTTGGATCATCTTATTAGTCAGCACGATTCTAATTGCTCACACAGGAGCAAAGTCACCTTCTTGCTTGCTTTGTTCAGCTTTTTTCACTAGTATCTCATATTGTTCTGGTGTCAGATGAACTTCATGAAGATTATTTAGAAGGTGTATGAAAGTGCAATCATTTTGTTGTGTGAGAACTTTCTTAAGCTCACAGAAGCTGAATTGGTGGACTACATGCACCATGCCCTCCACTTCTTTTGGTTGTAGAAAAATTGGATGTTCAAGAACAGGAGGAAGCAGAATCAAATCTCTGAACAGCAACATGTTCATGCCATGAAAGAGGTCGTTATTGCATTTAAGTTCTTGTCGACAGAGATTGATTTGATGGAGTAATTCATAGGGCAGCATAGAGACTTCATCAATTATGACAAACCTTACATGCTGCCATAGCCATCCCATTTCTTCAAACCAAACAGTGGTTAATTTCTTGAATTCATGCAGCTTATAACTTCTTTGAACAGGAAGCTTGAAGACTTAGTGCAGCGTCTGGCCACCAATTAACAAGTCTGCTACTTCAGTGTGTGCACATATATGAACAAAGTTTGTGTTTTGGTCAAGAATTCTGTATCCTCACTGTATTTGCTCAGCTACCAGCTTCAATGTGAATGATTTTCTAGCTCCTGTGCTGCCTGTTACAAATAGTTAGATTGGTGGGCAACTGTCTCCTTGAATCTCTTGGTAAATTTGGTTTTTGATAAATGTGTAGAGTCTGTTTTAGTCAACATTTAAGTTTTGCTGATTTGGGGCAAACTGTTCATCAGTCTTCCATGGCCTTTGATTCTTGTCAGGTAATTCAATGTCTATACCCTGGAACAGAGGTTTATTGCCAGCTCCTGCACCATCAAACATCTGAATATGCTCAATGGCAGTTTCTGACTCCTGTACAAAGTGTCAGACTGGCCGCATTTCATTTAAGACTTCTAGCAATTTTTCTCTCCTTGCTTCAAACACTGCTGCACAGCTTGCAAAGCCTGCTAACAGTTCACATTCTGTTCTAAATGGCTTGTGTACAACTAGCTGATTGAAGAAGTACACTTACAGATCTCAAGATTTGGAAAACTTTGGGGTTGTGGTGATGGCACTTTTTGTCTGCTTTTTCATTTTTGTTTTGCCATCTGTAAGTGTTATGTAAGTCATGCCTCACTGGTTTTCATTTTCATTGAGTAGGTCCTCATCGTGGTCCATATTTTTGACTTTTACCACATACACTGGCTTGTACTACATTGCAAATTTGAATAGGGGCCAGTTCTCTAGGTTAACAAGTTGCTTCATGTAGCGGTGAATTAATGTTTCACAGAAGTCATTTTCAGTTGAGCTGTTTTACGAAATGAATAACGTTGTGATGCTTTTCTAGTATTCAGCTGTTAATGAAGACTGACTTGCAAGAGATCATTTTATATTTCATGTTACATATGAGCAGTGCACACTTGCAAATGGACACTTGTCAGTGATTAAGAACCAAACCTCCACAACGAACCAAAAATAAAATAAAGTAGGAAAACGAATCCAGGCCAACACAGGTTTATTAACGAACAATCAGACGAAGGTTTACCTAGGTTTCGTCCACATACGACTTCTTCAGAATACTGAAGTCACAATTAACACCATGTATATATATGCAACCCCAATCAATCCAATTAAACAGTTAAACAAAAATTAATCAAATTTAAAGATAAACACATTGTCACTGTTAAATATGTACTGTTAAAATGCCTACAATAATTACTTAAAATGGAAACAACATCTAAACATTCTGTTTGATACTATGCTACTAACCTAAAAAAATATATATAAATATATATAAATAGATTAAATAAATATATTACTAAAAATGATTTCAACAACTAAGACATAATGAATATACAATATAAAATGTAGGTGAAAATTGTATATAAAAATATGTATATAAATATAGATATAAATATAAATGTGTAAATAGATGTAAATATATATATATATATAAATGTAAAAAAATAAAAAATACTAAATCCATAATAATATTAATACTATCGCCCTAAAATGTGTTTCAATTTGAGATAGGGCTTAATGGAACTAAACTCATTTATACCAGGATAATTGTGTGCATTTAACCTCAGCTGCCACCTTAATTCACAAACATCCAAGTGAGCATCTGTAATCCTACCTTGGAGGTCAATCTTAACCTGCTGTAAAACACAGAACTTAAAAGAGTGACCAATATTATCAATTAAATGTCTAGCTAGGGCATTAGTAGTTTTAAGATGTTTCATATCCGAAAGATTTTCTCTTACCCTATCCTTAAAACATCTACTGGGTTTTTCCTACATAAAATGCTTCACAGTCCTGACACTTGGCAAGATAAACCACATTATTAGTGTGACAGTCAAAATGACCAGTAACTGAAACAAAACAATGATTGATGGTGAAACTTTTACCAGTTGTTAAAACGCAAGAGCAGAACTTACATCTACCACATTTAAAAGTGCCAGTAGGCCTATTACTAAAAGACCTACTAGGCATTGAACAACGCTCAAACATATCCTTAAATGTAAAATCCTTACGATAAAGTGTGTCTTAAATTCCTTGTCCATCTGTAAGAAACCCCAGACTTTATTATTTATTTTCTTGATCCTGTCAGAATCTCCATTATATGCTGAAACAAACAATAATGGCTTAATGGTCAAAAACTGTGACCTTTTAGTTGATTCAGATATAACAGTATGAACAGGCCCCCCTGCACCTATTATGGGTTGATAAAAAACACTCTCCCTTTTACCTTTAATTTCCTTAAATACATCCTTACAAAGACTCACAGGATATCCTCTGTTCAAAAATAGAGAGATCATAAAATTTAATTCTTCCTCAAACTCGTTCAAGTCACTAACCATCCGGGCCGCTCTGACCATTTGTCCCTTAATGATAGCCCTTTTCTGATGTTTAGGATGCCAACTATCAAACTGAAGGTAGGAATTAGAAAAGGTTGGTTTCCGAAATATATTGGACTTAATTAACCCACTGCCCCTATCAATGGTTAATCTAACATCCAAATAAGTAATGGACTGTGTGTTAAACTCATGTGTGAATTTCAAAAACCAAACCGTGTTGTTTATATATTGTAGAAATGCTTCCAACATCACAATATCACCTTCCCAAATGATGAATATATCATCCAAAAAGCGTGAATAAAATTTGACGTATTTGTAAAACTCACTATAAAATAAATAATGCTCTTCACAAAAAGCCATGATGTAATTTGCATAAATCGGGGCGCAGGCTGCCCCCATGGCTATCCCAGTTTGTTGTCTGAAGTAGTGTCCCTCAAAAAATAAAAAAAATTTTTGGAGGACTACTTCCATCAACTTAACCATAACATTAATTTGTTCCAGTTCATACACACCAGTTGCATGTAATTGTTCTTCTAGCCAACCTAAGCCCGTGTCATGGGGTATAACCGAAAACAGGTTACATACATCAATGGTTAAGAAGCATGTATTGTCACTAACAACACATTCGTTAATCCTTTCCAAAAAATGCCACAAATCCTTTGTAATGTAGGGGAACCTGGTAATACCCAATTTCATATGATGGTCCAAATATTGACTAATAAAACATACTTTACTTCGTTTACCATCAACTATGGGTCTAAAACGCACATTATCCAATCCTTTATGAATTTTGGGTATCCCAAAAATGCCACTAACCACAGGGTGAGCATTATTCATGTACTCAAATTCAACTTCATTCAGCTCACCCTGAAATATCATGTCTTCCAATAGTAGATCTATTTTCCTATATGCAATGTTAATTTCATTAATACTTGTTTCCACATAGTTGTCCTCCATCAACAATGACATCATAATACAAATATAGTCACTATTATCAACAATCACAACTCCGTTGCCTTTATCTGGTTTCATTATTCTAATGTTGTCAGTACTGTAAATTTCTTGCAATAAATCCTGCTCAGTTTTTGTCAAATTCAGATGAATGTTCCTCGTATGCTGTTTAAAATGTTCCCTAATTTCAAATTCACACAGTCTATCAAACAATGCTATCATGGGATTTAGAGGAGGGTAAATACACTAGGTTTGGAAATAACCCTACTATTTTGAATATTATCACAGTGGTTAGCTTTATCAAAAAATATCTGTAAGTTAATTTTCCTTGTAAATAATTTTAAATCAATAAGAGTTTCAACTAAATTACCTTTCCTACATGGGACAAAATTAAAACCCTTAGAAAAAAGATTAGCATGTTCCGTACCAAAATTTGCACTGGAATAATTGTATAACTTAAAATCATGTGTGTCATTTACCAAAATAATGGGATTACTCAAAAGACCATCCATTGGCTCATTAGAAACAGAGTCAGACAAATGAATGTTGTCAACATCACTAACATTAAAATTTAGGTAATTAGAAGCATCAACATTAACTTCTGTCATTTCACAACCAAAAAGATCATCCAAAGAACAATTGAGTGAAACATTAGAAGGAAAATTTTGATTGTTCACGTCTAACCCATTCAGTGTCTCCAATGTAGGATCAGTGAAGGAAGACAAACCCATATAAGGGCCATGTTGCTGATTAAACTCAATATTGTCATTAATAGTACCACAATTATCATCAATAAAAAAATCATAGGTGCTTAAATTGAGTAAAGAGTCATTCAAATAAACTTTTTCACCATCTATACACTTAGAAAATAACGAAGATTCATCAATGTCTTTAACATCCGTTACGTGATCCACGCATGCATTGGACTTGAGGCTTTGATTATTAATAATGTCGCAGCTTGTTATAACACGCTTGGGATGTGCAAAAGTACACCTTGGACTGAACACACAAGCATTCAGAAAAACGTCATGCCGCGTTTGTCCAACAACCACATCCTTAGTGGTTTCAACTGCTGAAATGGCTCCCCTACTCACCTCACAATTTCCACAGTCCGAAAATTCAGAATCACAGTCTGGACCACAATAGTTATTAAATGCAACAAATGGTGAATTTGGCGTTAAATTAAACGCACCATGAAAAACACTGTTAACATCTCTGGCTGACACTTGTAAATTACACTCATCCACGCCACCTAGTGATGTTCTACCCGAACAACAAAGGGAAAAGTTTACCTGCGTGGCTTCCAAGCCCCTTGCTGAGCGTTGAACCCCTGGTGCCCAACTTTGGGTCGTGTACCCAAATGACCCATGTCGTTCTCGTCGTTGGAAGACTGTTCCCTGTTCCGAATCCTCTTCGAACGCCTTACACCATCCTCTAAAGGGCGTTCATCCTCAGAGTCACCGCTTATACTGACTTCTGGATTATCCTCCGACGTCATGACGCCACAAGCTTCCTTAGGATGATTGGATGTTCCTCCTCGATTAGAATGTCGACGTGAATCTTTCTTAGATTTGGGGTAAACACTACCAGCTTTGTAAATTTTCATGTCCCTCTTAATTTTTTGCGATTTCTTATTAAATATTGACGCACAACTATTGTCAATGTTCTTAATGATGTTCGTGTAATTAGTGTAATAGCGATCAAACAATAAATCTTGGACTATACTTTCATTGATAGACTCTAAGTCAGCAACAAATGCTTCAATCTTAATATTATTGTGTTTCACCATTATATTCATAATGTCTAAACCAGTCTTATTAAAGAGATCATGTAGTTCATCCAACATAGGTTTATTGCCGTCAACCCCATTCGGGTATCTCCACACTCTCAGTCCTTTGGGTACCATACCCAACTCAATATTCCTAGTTAAATAGCTATTTTCAAGCTGGGTTCTCTTCAGTTTAAACAGTTTGTGCTCAAACTCTTTCACTCCTCATACAGGTACTGTGCCGGTCACAACTGATCATAATGTTCCCCCATTGTGTAATGGGAATGCTAAGGAAGTGCGTTTTGACATTGGTAACAAGCAGCCACTTGGTCTTAATACTGCGCACTGGAAATCTAATAGTTTTAATTTTGCTTCTGACTGCGAACCCATTAATCATAATAGTGTTAACATGGGTAAAACTTTGGCTGAATTATTGAAAAAGTTTGACAAACTGTTTAAACTGAAGAGAACCCAGCTTGAAAATAGCTATTTAACTAGGAATATTGAGTTGGGTATGGTACCCAAAGGACTGAGAGTGTGGAGATACCCAAATGGGGTTGACGGCAATAAACCTATGTTGGATGAACTACATGATCTCTTTAATAAGACTGGTTTAGACATTATGAATATTAAGATTGAAGCATTTGCTGCTGACTTAGAGTCTATCAATGAAAGTATAGTCCAAGATTTATTGTTTGATCGCTATTACACTAATTACACGAACATCATTAAGGACATTGACAATAGTTGTGCGCCAATATTTAATAAGAAATCGCAAAAAATTAAGAGGGACATGAAAATTTATGAAGCTGGTAGCGTTTACCCCAAATCTAAGAAGGATTCACGTCGACATTCTAATCAAGGGGGAACATCCAATCATCCTAAGGAAGCTTGTGGCTTCATGACGTTGGAGGATAATCCAGAAGTCAGTATAAGCGGTGACTCTGAAGACGAACGCCCTTTAGAGGATGGTGTAAGGCGTTCGAAGAGGATTCGGAACAGGGAACAGTCTTCCAATGACAAGAACGACATGGGTCGTTTGGGGACACGACCCAAAGTTGGGTGCCAGGGGTTCAACGCTCAGCAAGGGGCTTGGAAGCCACGCAGGTAAACTTTTCCCTTTGTTGTTCGGGTAGAACATCACTAGGTGGCGTGGATGAGTGTAATTTACAAGTGTCAGCCGGAGATGTTAACAGCGTTTTTCATGGTGCGTTTCATTTAACGCCAAATTCACCATTTGTTGCGTTTAATAACTATTGTAGTCCAGACTGTGATTCTGAATTTTTGGACTGTGGAAATTGTGAGGTGAGTAGGGGAGCCATTTCAGCAGTTGAAACCACTAAGGATGTGGTTGTTGGGCAAACACGGCATGAAGTTTTTCTGAATGCTTGTGTGTTCAGTCCAAGGTGTACTTTTGCACATCCCAAGCGTGTTATAACAAGCTGCGACATTATTAATAATCAAAGCCTCAAGTCCAATGCATGTGTGGATCATGTAACGGATGTTAAAGACATTGATGAATCTTCATTATTTTTTAAATGTATAGGTGATGAGAAAGTTTATTTGAATGACTCTTTACTCAATTTAAGCACCTATGATTTTTTTATTGATGATAATTGTGGTACTATTAATGACAATATTGAGTTTAATCAGCAACATGGCCCTTATATGGGTTTGTCTTAGGTTCATAGGTTCGTACTAGGCTATCTGCCCTAGGGCATTTATAAGCCTAGCCAGAGTGTATGTGGCTTACACCACCCCTTAGGATGAGAATACTACGCCCTTTTAGGGTTTAGTTTACTATGCCTCTGTCTAGTAGTGACAAAGAGATGACCCCCGGGGTAAACCTACGATCTCCCATCCACTCGTCGAGATTTCTCTTGAATAGAGTCAGTGAGGGGCTCTGCCTAACATGGACTGGGATTCTGTTCCAGAGTGTAGGGAGCCTCTGGGTTATGAATCTGTCCCTCCAGCACGTTCTATTTATTTCTGTGTTGAGGTTTAAGTCACTTGTTCTCGTGGCTCTGATGGATTTGGATTTTTGAGGTGGAGCATGTCCATTAATCCAGGATTGGACATGGCCTTGTACGCCAGGCACAGATCACCTCTGAGTAGGCAGTATGCGACTGAATAGAGCTGGAGTTTTTTCAGTCGGGCAGCATATGACATATGTTTAAGACCCTTTATCCTCTTGGTGAGGAACTTTTGGGGTCTTTCCAACTGCTGCAGGTGTCGGGTGAGATACATCCCAAATGGGGCATTGTACTCAATCATTGCCCTGATAAGAGAAGAGTACAGGGGCACAATGACCTCTCTTGATCTAGATGTGAAACCCTTCATGATTAGGTGGGCAATATAGAAGGTCTTCCTAACCACTTTGGCAATGTGAGTGTCAATGAGAGGTTACTGTCAACCTGGGTCCCTAGGTCCCTGATTACCTCTTCCAGATTAATGGATTACCGCCTATGTAGTAATTTGACGGTAGGTTGTTTATGCCAAAGGGTATGACTATACATTTTTGGCGTTTAGCTTAAGGCCATGGCTCTGGCACCAATTATCCGTTTCTATGAGGCCTCTCTGAAGGATGTTTGTGTCCGCTGGAGTATCAATTATGGCGCCCAGTTTGCAGTCATCTGCGAACTTTGTCAGCCACAATCCTCCTATGTTTGCCTGTACCTCGGAAAAATAAATGCCGAACAAGAGGGGTCCCAGGACTGAGCCCTGTGGGACACCACTTGTGACTGGCGTAGAGTCTGACATAGCTCCAGCAACTCTGACCCTGTGGGTTCTGTCCTTGAGCCAGTTTGCAACCCATCTTGTGACATATGGGTTTACATTTAAGCTGGTGAGTTTGTCTATGATGCCCGAGTGGGGTATTGTGTCAAAGGCTTTTGCAAGGTCAAGGTAGGCTGTGTGAACTGCCTTACCCTCATCAATGGCCTTAGTGACTGTTTCAAAAAAGTCGACCAAGTTCAGAAGGCAGGATCTGCCCTTGACAAAGCCAGATTGGGTAGGATCCAATGTCTGTAGGTCCCCAATGTCTTTGTTTATGAGTTCCATAATGATCCTCTCCATAGCTTTGCAGACCAGGCTCGTCAGGCTTATGGGGCGGTAATTTCCAGGGTCCGTAGAAGCACCGCCTTTGTGAAGTGGGACCACTGTTGCCGTACGCCATTCTTTGGGTACGTATCCTGTGGTAAGGCTAAGATTAAACAGCAGCCTTATGTGTGGGTTTAGTTCCTCTTGGAGTTCATGTAGCACACAGCCCGGGACACCATCCGGTCCCATTGATGCTGTGTTTTTAGCTTTAGAGAGGGCGGCTCTCACCTGGGCATCTGAGATGTTAGGGAGGCTACACTCTGCTGGGATAGTTATTTCTCCTTTTGGGGGGGAGGGGGAGGAGAAATTTGCACTGAACCTGTCTACCAGAATGTTGGCAATGTCAGTGGGTTCAGTGTATTTTGTGTCATTTTGGACTAACTCTGAGCATATCTGGGAGTTTCCACCCAGGTTTCTAACATAGCTAAAGAAGGCCTTGTGATTGTCTTTTGTGTCATTTGCGATTTTTCTCTCAAAGTTGGCCTTGGATGATTTTATGAGTGATCGTAGTTTTTTGCTAGTACTGATCAGAGATGACTTTCCTTTTAGGGATTTTGCTCTGTCATGTAGTAGCTTCCTCCTTCTGTTGTAAAGTTTGTTTATGGCTGGGGTCCACCAGACCGGTCGCCTGCCTTTGGGGGAATGGGTCTTGGTTTTATTTGGGATTGCATGATCCATGCATTCTTGAAGGTGCCCATAGAAGGCATTTGCAAGGGATTCAGCAGTGTGGGTTGTGGTTTCCACTGGCCCAGGGGCCTTGAAAGATACCACTTCAGTCTTAAGAAGTGTGAAGTTTGCTTTTGAAAAGTTCTTCACTGTGGTCTTTTGTGCAGGGGGTGGGGGCAGGATGTGGATTTCCAGTGAGATTAATTTATGGTCTGATCTTACCAAAGAGGGATGTACTTCCAGTGTGGAGCATTTTGTCCCCATGTTTGTGATGATCAGGTCTAGTATATTGTCTCCTCTTGTGGGAATTGTGACTAGTTGTTCCATTGCATTTGAGTTTATGAATTCTAAGAACCTTTGGGCTAGAGTGTTGGGGCTTGAGTAATTTTCCCAGTCTATGTTTGGGTAGTTGAAGTCTCCCAAAATGATGGTATTTGGAGAGACATTCATACTCTCCAGTGTCTTCAGGAAGGCTGTGTGGGGTTCCTGAGTTTGAGAGGGTGGTCTGTAGCATGCTACAAACTGTAAGGCAGTTTTGCCTATGGTTAGTTGCACCTGGATAGTCTCCAATGCTTCGTGCGTTGCCACTAACCTGGAGGTGTGGGTATCTTTGATGAAAATGGATACTCCCCCTCCTTTTGTGGTTCTGTCCAAGTTTTGGGGCCGGAAAGCATGATATGAGGTAAAACCTGATAGTGCTGGGGTCTTCCTTCACTGATCCTACATTGGTGACACTGAATGGGTTAGACGTGAACAATCAAAGTTTTCCTTCTAATGTTTCACTCAATTGTTCTTTGGATGATCTTTTTGGTTGTGAAATGACAGAAGTTAATGTTGATGCTTCTAATTACCTACATTTTAATGTTAGTGATGTTGACAACATTCGTTTGGCTGACTCTGTTTCTAATGAGCCAATGGATGGTCTTTTGAGTAATCCCATTATTTTGGTAAATGACACACATGATTTTAAGTTATACAATTATTCCAGTGCTAATTTTGGTACGGAACATGCTAATCTTTTTTCTAAGGGTTTTAATTTTGTCCCATGTAGGAAAGGTAATTTAGTTGAAACTCTTATTGATTTAAAATTATTTACAAGGAAAATGAACTTACAGATATATTTTGATAAAGCTAACCACTGTGATAATATTCAAAATAGTAGGGTTATTTCCAAACCTAGTGTATTTAACCCACCTCTAAATCCCATGATAGCATTGTTTGATAGACTGTGTGAATTTGAAATTAGGGAACATTTTAAACAGCATACGAGGAGCATTCATCTGAATTTGACAACAAATGAGCAGGATTTATTGCAAGAAATTTACAGTACTGACAACATTAGAATAATGAAGCCAGATAAGGGCAACGGAGTTGTGATTGTTGATAATAGTGACTATATTTGTATTATGATGTCATTGTTGATGGAGGACAACTATGTGGAAACAAGTATTAATGAAATTAACATTGCATATAGGAAAATAGATCTACTATTGGAAGACATGATATTTCAGGGTGAGCTGAATGAAGTTGAATTTGAGTACATGAATAATGCTCACCCTGTGGTTAGTGGCATTTTTGGGATACCCAAAATTCATAAAGGATTGGATAATGTGCATTTTAGACCCATAGTTGACGGTAAATGAAGTAAAGTATGTTTTATTAGTCAATATTTGGACCATCATATGAAATTGGGTATTACCAGGTTCCCCTACATTACAAAGGATTTGTGGCATTTTTTGGAAAGGATTAACGAATGTGTTGTTAGTGACAATACATGCTTCTTAACCATTGATGTATGTAACCTGTTTTCGGTTATACCCCATGACACGGGCTTAGGTTGGCTAGAAGAACAATTACATGCAACTGGTGTGTATGAACAGGAACAAATTAATGTTATGGTTAAGTTGATGGAAGTAGTCCTCCAAAATAATTTTTTATTTTTTGAGGGACACTACTTCAGACAACAAACTGGGGTAGCCATGGGGGCAGACTGTGCCCCGATTTATGCAAATTACATCATGGCTTTTTGTGAAGAGCATTATTTATTTTATAGTGAGTTTTACAAATACGTCAAATTTTATTCACGCTTTTTGGATGATATATTCATCATTTGGAAAGGTGATATTGTGATGTTGGAAGCATTTCTACAATATATAAACAACACGGTTTGGTTTTTGAAATTCACACATGAGTTTAACACACAGTCCATTACTTATTTGAATGTTAGATTAACCATTGATAGGGGCAGTGGGTTAATTAAGTCCAATATATTTCGGAAACCAACTTTTTCTAATTCCTACCTTCAGTTTGATAGTTGGCATCCTAAACATCAGAAAAGGGCTATCATTAAGGGACAAATGGTTCGAGCGGCCCGGATGGTTAGTGACTTGAACGAGTTTGAGGAAGAATTAAATTTTATGATCTCTCTATTTTTGAACAGAGGATATCCTGAGAGTATTTGTAAGGATGTATTCAAGGAAATTAAAGGTAAAAGGGAGAGTGGTTTTTATCAACCCATAATAGGTGCAGGGGGGGGCCTGTTCATACCGTTATATCTGAATCAACTAAAAGGTCACAGTTTTTGACCGTTAAGCTGTTATTGTTTGTTTCAACATATAATGGGGATTCTGACAGGATCAAGAAAATAATTAATAAAGTCTGGGGCTTCTTACAGATGGACAAGGAATTTAAGACACACTTTAACAATAACCCTACGTTCATTTACCGTAAGGATTTTTCATTTAAGGATATGTTTGAGTGTTGTTCAATGCCTAGTAGATCTTTTAGTAATAGGCCTACTGGCACTTTTAAATGTGGTAGATGTATGTTCTGCTCTTGCGTTTTAACAACTGGTAAAAGTTTCACCATCAATCATTGTTTTGTTTCAGTTACTGGTCATTTTGACTGTCACACTAATAATGTGGTTTATCTTGCCAAGTGTCAGGACTGTGAAGCATTTTATGTAGGAAAAACCAGCAGATGTTTTAAGGATAGGGTAAGAGAACATCTTTCGGATATGAAACATCTTAAAACTACTAATTCCCTAGCTAGACATTTAATTAATAATATTGGTCACTCTTTTAAGTTCTGTGTTTTACAGCAGGTTAAGATTGACTTCCAAGGTAGGATTACAGATGCTCACTAGGATGTTTGTGAATTAAGGTGGCAGCTGAGGCTAAATGCACACAATTATCCTGGTATAAATGAGTTTAGTTCCATTAAGCCCTATCTCAAATTGAAACCCATTTTAGGGCGATAGTATTAATATTATTATGGATTTAGTGTTTTTTATTTTTTTACATTTATATATATATTTACATCTATTTACACATTTATATTTATATCTATATTTATATACATATTTTTATATACAATTTTCACCTACATTTTATATTGTATATTCATTATGTCTTAGTTGTTGAAATCATTTTTAGTAATATATTTATTTAATCTATTTATATATATTTATATATTTTTTTTTAGGTTAGTAGCATAGTATCAAACAGAATGTTTAGATGTTGTTTCCATTTTAAGTAATTATTGTAGGCATTTTAACAGTACGTATTTAACAGTGACAATGTGTTTATCTTTAAATTTGATTAATTTTTGTTTAACTGTTTAATTGGATTGATTGGGGTTGCATATATATATACATGGTGTTAATTGTGACTTCAGTATTCTGAAGAAGTCCTATGTGGACGAAACCTAGGTAAACCTTCGTCTGATTGTTCGTTAATAAACCTGTGTTGGCCTAGATTCGTTTTCCTACTTTATTTTACTTGTCGGTGATTAAACATTACAGTGATGATTCTGAATATTTGCGCAAGGGATTGGAGTTGTTTTGCTGTATTTGTGTGATTGGCTCCCATAAGCTTTTCTCAAAATACATCATTTCTGCCTTTGAAACATATTTGGCAATGTACTATGCTACTGCCAGACTACTTCCACATGGCTGAATGTCCATATTTGCACATCAGAGTTTTAGCAGCAATGGATGGTAGTTGTTGATGTACTCCTCACCCTTACACCTTTCCAGGATGCAAATTAGACCATCATTTCTTATCAGTACATCTGCATGCTCTGCAGTCAGATTTAGTATTGTGTTTTCTGCAGCTGCCTTGCATGGGAATCCAAGTCTGCAGTAGGTAGACCATTTGAAGCAAGACATAGCATGGTGATGCTTTTGACAATTCATTACAACCTCATGCAAGTCAGACTCTTCCTTTTCATGTGGAATGTGGCATGAGATGATTGAGTTCAGCTTCTCTATTGCTTCTTCTTGTCTTTCTGAATTGACATTATCAGTCGAAGGGCAGTTCACATCCCATATCACTATGTGTATATGAGGTGCTCCATGGTTTGGAACTCAATAACTTTTCCTCGAAAGATCGGTTCATTGTTCAGTATGAGTTGGAGTAAAACCAGGAAGCAATTTTTTAAGTGTCACAGTACAATGACAGGGTACTTTTCTATCAACTTCTCTGTTTCTTGTGCAGTAAGGCTGTATGGAACTATGTTCGGTCACTCATCTGCTACCAAAAGGGCATAGCGTAAGTTGGACCAGTGCAAATCATCACTGCTGAAGCTCAGGAAGAAAGTCGGAGGGCTTAGTTGAGTGATTGTAGCAGACAGCTCCTTTGTGTAGTCCTTCAAGTAGGCTTCTGATCCTCAAAGGTTCTCTGCATACAAATGCAAGTCTTCCATGGCTTGTCCATCCTGTCTGAGTTTCTTGTCACAAACATTAACATTACTTTTGCATGCAATAATTCAAACATGGACAATGCATACATAAGATACTCTGGTGAATGAAAACATTTGTCTTGGCTCATTATATATGTTTGAAAGTAATCTAATGGGATGATTGGACAGTTCAAGGTTCATTAAGTCCATTCACACCATATGGAAATAGGTGAAACCATCACATTTCCTCTGCTTTTGTTTCACAAAATGTATTGATTGATGGAGCAGTTTTTTAGTGGATTACATTTAATCCACCCTTGTCAGAATCAGGTATATTTACAATGTCATTCATTCATGACTGCTCTTGATCAACAGGCAGCATAAGGCTATATAACATAACCTTGTGATTTTGTGCTACATCGTTTTCTTGATTGACAGTGTTATTGGCATCTCTGGTGAAGTCAACTTGGACATGATCTAATGTAAACTGTCCTTATTGGCCCATACTACATTGCAGCATTTTCACAAGTTGACTGATGATTTTAAACTCAGTTATACAAACATAACCCTTGCCTGCAGCAGATGTAGCTTCAGTTCTTGTACATGCATGGCTGTCAGACATATAAAACTGACGTTTGTCATTGATCCTTCATTTGAATTTTAATCTCACAAAGTATTGTGAGTCAGTGATAATGCTGCAATTGTACAGAGCAAAGAAAGAAATCAAGACTTGCAGTAAACAAGCAGCATGTCTTCCAGCGATGTCTCTGAAAAATATGGGGTCATCGTCGAAGTCTAGTTGAAACATTTTTCCAAATGCTTGGTTAATAGGCTGTTCATTGTTAGGAAAGCCAGACTTGAGGAGCTCTTTGACCAACAAAAACCTTGACTCATCACCAATTGCTTTGTAATAGCGATTTCCCGCAAGAAGTTCTGTTACAGTGTTTGAAGTTCATTCACAAAGTGATACGATTTTTGCTTTAAGTGCAATAGCAACACATTGACTACCAGCCCAAATATTAAAGAAGCTCATGACTTGAAGCAAGTTTCCAAGTATAATTTTAGCACCATTTTTGGTATCCTTCCAAGTATCTGATGTTGACTTATCAGCTGGTATCTGTACTTATGGTATCCGACAGATTCGCTGGATGTCAAAACATCAAGGCATGTCAATTTGTAGATCTGCATACAGAGGATTAATCACTTTGAGCCAAATCAGAGCTGCTAGTATCTTATCAAAGTTGACTCTCAATTCATGAATTATTTCAATGTCATCTAAATGAGACATGATCACAACCATGCCACATTGATTTGGAGGTCTGGGAAGTAAATGAGCAGGCACTTCATGAACATCCTGATAAAAATGAATCATGTGTCTCTTTAGAGCTAACATCCCAGTATCTCTGTCGGTATGAAACATCTAAGTTAATAATCTTATGATACACAAAATCCTGGAGAGCAAACAATGTTCGTAGATACTCATCTTCTTCAGTACATCTGAAACAATCACTGGATCCATTTTGTTCCAATAGGCATTGGCTGGAGCTTGCTCATGTCTGATGCTGGTCAGATGTGTTTCACCATGACCACAGGTAAAAAGCAGATCTTTGGCTACTATTTCAGATGGCAGATACTTTAATGTGTGATGGCTTAATGAAACTTTGTTGACTTTTTGGACCTGAAAAGGAAGTAACAGTTTTCTACAAATCTTACACAGAACTTTGGGAAATGTTCAGATTTGGTTAATGTAGTGTGAAATTAAGAGTGATTTATAAGCCTCATGGGAATCAAGTTGAATAGCTTCTTGGCTATGCTTTTGCTCTGAAGCACATTTAGCAGCTTTGAGCCAAGCAGCATCGCCTTTACTTTCGTTTTGTAGATGCACAGCATGAACTTCACAGTCAGATACTCTTCAACGGTTGGCTTTTTCCAGGGTCTCGTTAAGTCTGCTCTGACATTTTGCTTGGAATTGTGCAGCCTTGCGTAGTTCAGTATTCTGTACACTTTGGTTTTGTAGATGCAGAGCATGAGCTTCATGGTCAGCTCCTCTTTGATGGTTGGCTTCTTCCAGGGTCTTTTTAAGTCTGCGCTGATGTTGTGATTGTTTTGCTGAGTTGAGAAGCTCAGCGTCTTTCTCATTTAAGTTTTCCTGCTTTTGACATTTAGCTTGACAATCCTTTGCTTTCATATCCTCCTTTTCTTCCTTACTTAGAGCTTGTCATTTGCATTTTTGCTGCTCTGTCGCTAATTGTCTTTTCCTGTTCAGTTTTTGGTCCATTGTGGACTACAAAGTAATTACTTTATTTGATTATTAAACACTGACTGAAGTTGCCAGAGAAACTGCCTTTCTCAAGAAACTGTCTAGTTTAGTAGAATATTATGAATGAATTAATTACGGTGTTTATTGAGAAACATGTCACAACCTTTTCATTGGTGTTTTTGCCACTCTCTCGCTAATTGCCTTTTTCTGTTGATTTTTTTCTCCATTGTGGAGTACAAACCAAGTACTTTATTTGAAAAAAAAATAGACCATTAATTGGCTATGGTTCTGGATTTTGTGTTTACTCAGTAACAGATGTTAGTCATACCTCTCAACCTCTTAGCTCAAGAGATCTGGTCAAAGTCTGCATAATGGGGGAACAAAGGCCCAAAAATAGTGATATAATTTAAATATTGCTCTTATAAACTTAGCAAGCTGATACAATAACAGGATTTGTGTTAGCATGCATTTTGTGAGGGAGCTGAAGTCTGAAACTCATGTGTGTGTGTGTGTGTGTGTGTGTGTGTGTGTGTGTGTGTGTGTGTGTGTGTGTGTGTGATGCCCGTGCTCTGGCCCAGCAATCAAGGAGCCTCAATCCTCACCACTAACACCAGAGAGGGCATCTCATATAGGAGGAAAGGATAACAAATACACACAGTAAAGTGCAACTTCCCTTAAGAGCACACAGACATCACTGTCAGTCCGGGGCTGGTCGCTCCCTTGCTCTCCAGGTCCCCAATAAGACTTCCCACTGGCACAGCTATAGGGTCCAGATCTCAGCCTAGTGGGCAAGCTAAAACCTCTAGACCCTCTCTGTCCAACCAGTGCTTCATGTCCTTGACTAAGTAGCTGACACATGCACACACACACATGCACTTTGAGATAAGAGGTTATACAACCACACAGACACTTCTGGGGAAGGCTGGCACAGGTTCTCCAGCTGTGCCCCTTTCTCCCAGACTATATGGTAGTTCCACTTGCCACAACCCACTAATACCTATCAGCTACTCAAAGGCCCATAAAAGGGTGTCCAATTATTACTGCACAATATTATTATCCAATTGGTAGTATAACTAAACAGTCAAGGCTTATTACAGTGACTTGGTACAGGATCCTTATATATATTAAATGTACTCTTAGAGCTTAACTTATCTCTACAATAAACAGCCACAGTTGAAAGGTTTTAAAATATTTAATAATAAATAATAAAAACACAAGATAATACTTCTTACTACACAGTGCTAGTCAAGATTTCAGAGATCACACAGAAATACTTAAAATAATTCAGTAGTACAGTTCTGACATCACAGAAAAACACTTAGTCTAATCTTTCTAGTTACTAGCTATTTCTAAATGAAAACACAAGTCTAAGATAACTTACATATGAGCAAGACAGTGCTGTGAGTTGGATGGTCAAGACAAAAATGCTTATATCTCTTTGGTTCTCTCTGTTTAAATTGAAAGTGCAGTCCTGATTTATATTACATAATTCTTTTACACCTTCCTGGGGTTCCCAGGCAGACAGAAACTGCATTTACATTCTTTTACACCTAGGCAGAAACCAGAGCAATAAAGGACATTTATGCATGCAAATTCTGGACATTAACTTTAGCCTTAAAACAATAGGCAGGAAGCCTTCATCTAGCCCGGCCAGAGCCAAACAGTAAACATCAAAGACAGTCATGAAATAATTTAACTTCAAAGGACAGACATGAAATGCTTGACTTAGTTTTCTTTACAGCAGAGGGTGATGTTGTCACATTTTTTCCAGTTCCACATGTAACAGTATTTCTTTACATTTAAGACAACAAGCCTGTAGTTTACATTCATATTTACAAATGATAGAATTATCTATAAAATTATCTCTGGATAGGCTGGCAGCCTTCAAAAAAAAAAAAAAAAAAAAAAAATATATATATATATATATATATATATATATGTTTATAGGTTCATAGGTAGGTACTAGGCTATCGGCCCAAGGGCCTGCTTAAGCCTAGCCAACATGGTTCCCTGGCTTATGCCACCAAAGAAAGTCATTTTCTTGTGCCACTGTTGAGCAGAGACACAGAAGTGATCCCCGGGGTGTATTTCCTATTTCCCATCCACTCATCAAGATTTTTCTTGAAGTGTGCTAATGAAGAACTTTGCTTGACATAGATGGGTAGCTTGTTCCAGAGTATGGGAAGTCTCTGGGACAGGAATCTATCCCTCCAGCATGTTCTGTTTATTATGGTGACAAGGTTTAGGTCCCTAGAGCGTGTAGCTCGGAGGGATTGGGATTTCTTTAGGTGTAGCATGTCCAACAGCTCCGGGTTTGACATAGCTTTATATGTTAGGCAGAGATCACCTCGGAGTAGATGATATGTTACGGAGTAAATCTGGAGTTTTTTGAGGTGGTCAGTGTAGGTCATTTGTTTGAGGCCAGTAATCTTCTTTGTGAGGAAATTCTGTGGCCTTTCCAGCTGCTGCAGATGTCTTGTGAGGTACATTCCAAAAGGGGCATTATACTCTATAATGGGTCTGAGTGTCAAGTAGAGGGGAACAATGACCACTTTTTTCCTGGATGAGAACCCTTTTATGATGAGGTGTGCCACGTAGAAGGACTTCCTGACTACTGTGGCGATGTGACTATCAAAGGAGAGACTACTGTCCACCTGTGTCCCAAGGTCTCTTATCACGCATTCATTGCTAAGTAGATTGCTGCCTATGTGGTAGTTCATGGGTACAGAGTTTTTACCAAAGGGGATGACACTGCACTTTTTGGCATTGAGCTTGAGGCCATGGCTCTGACACCAGGCATCTGTCTCAGTGAGGCCCTTCTGTAGGATGCCCACATCATTTGGGGACTTGACTATGGCTCCTAGTTTGCAGTCATCTGTGAACTTCATTAGCCAGAGGCCTTCTGTGTTAACCTGTACTTCAGAGAAGTAGATACCAAACAGGAGAGGTCCCAGGACAGAACCCTATGGTACACCACTTGTCACTGCTTTGAGGATTTGGAGTCTGCAACTTTTACAGTGTGGGTTCTGTCAGTGAGCCAGTTGGCAAACCATCTTGTGACGTAGAGGTTTATACCTAGTTTAGTGAGTTTAGCTATAATTCCAGAATGGGGGATGGTGTCGAAAGCCTTGGCGAGGTCAAAATAGGCTGTGTGACCCACCTTACCCTCATCTATGGCTTTGGTGACTGCCTCAAAGAAGTCGATCAGGTTCAGGAGGCATGATCTGCCTTTCAGAAACCCGAACTGGGTGGGATCCAGAGTTTGGAGGTTACCAATGTCTTTGTGTATGAGTTCCATGATGATATGTTCCATGGCCTTGAAGACCAGGCTCGCCAGGCTAATAGGTCGATAGTTCCTGGGATCAGTGGTGGCTCCCCCTTTGTGGAGTGGGATAACTGTTGCTGTGCACCATTCAGTGGGCACAAAGCCTGATGTGAGGCTATTATTGAACATGGTGCTTAAGTGGGGAGCCAGTTCGTTCTGAAGTTCGTGTAAAACGCAGCCTGGGATGTTGTCCGGTCCCATGGATGCTGTGTTTTTGGCTTTAGAGATTGCAACTTTTACCGCATAGTTGTGATTACAGGACTCTGCATTCTTCCTGTATAGATATGGGCCCTTTAGGGGGTGAGAGTGGGGGTAAAGTTAGCACTGAACATATCTGCCAGGATGTTGGCAATATCAGTTGATTCTGTAATTTTTGTGCCTTTGTGCTGTAACTCAGAGCAGATCTGGGTGTTGTAATCGAGATTCTTGACATAGCTATAGAATGCTTTGTGGTTGTCCTTGGAATTAGTGGCAATTTTGTTTTCATAGCTAGCTTTGGAGGATCTTATAAGGGATCTCAGCTTCTTACTGAGGCTGACCAGGGAGCTCCTCCACTCATGGGATTTTATTCTCTTTTGTAACAGTTTCTTCCTTCTGTTGTACAGTTTGTTTATGGCTGGGGACCACCAGATTGGCTTCCTTTTTTTGGAGGATAGCATCTTGGTTCTGTTTGGGATAGCACGATCCATGCACTCGTGTAAGTGCTTATAGAGTGCATTTGTGTAGGATTCAGCAGTTGTAACTGCATTGTCCATCTGCATGGGTGTCATGAAGTTCTGTCTTAAGAAGCATGAATTTGGCTTTGGAGAAATGTTTTACTATGGTTTCCTTAATGGGGGTGGGGGGGTGGGGGCGGGATGTGGATATCAAGGGTGATTAGCTTATGGTCGGATCGGACCAATGAGGAGTTGACTTCAGTTGTGGAACACCCGTCACTCATGTTGGTAATGACTAGGTCTAGGATATTGTTGCCCCTGGTGGGGATGTGGTTAAGTTGATCTAGGACATTGGAGTTTATGAATTCCAGAAAGCGTTGAGCTAAGGAGTTGGTACACGAGTAGTTTTCCCAGTTAATGGTGAGGTAGTTGAAGTCGCCCATTATTAGGGTGTTTGGTTGAACGCTAATATTTTCCAGTACATCAAGAAAAGAGAAGTGGGAATCCTGGGGCATGGTGGGGGATCTGTAGCATGCTACAATTTGGATTGCAGTTTTGCCCAGAGTTAGTTGCACCTGGATAACCTCGGATGCATTATGCTGAGCAACTAGCCTAGAGGTGTGGATATCCTTAATGAATATGGACACACCTTTGCCTTTGGTGTTTCGGTCCAGGTTACATGGCCGAAAAGTGTGGTATGAGTTATAGCCTGGTAGTGCAGGGAT